>NC_081409.1:684445337-684682837 GCF_030272615.1 Cryptomeria japonica
AAACAGATGAAAATGACAACCAAATTTTTTAGAAGACATGGCATCACATTTTTTCTATAATTTCATCAAAAGAACAAAAAAAATGCTAAAAATATGTACAAAGGAAGAAATTTTGCTAACAAATTGAAGCATACAAGGAAAGTGCATCATACTTCAAAGAAATGTGTGCTTGAAACAAAAAATGGATTTCTAAATGCTTCAACTGTAACACAAAAATGTGGACTACAAAATGGTAGGAAGTTTTACAAATGGAAAAAGCAATTGCTCCAAATCATTATTATGATTCCATTGCATGACTTGTCATATGGGGGACTATGTGGATAGTCCCATTAGGTTAGAATATGTTTGCCCAACATAAAAAAGATGTCTCATGTGGCATGGCATTTTCACATAGAAACATAGAGTCCATAGAAAAATATTTGTATTTTGTCTGTAGCATATTCCATGTACCACAAGCATTACTAACCAATAGTCTATCGATGATTTATTTTCTTCACAGGTTTTGCTATTTGAATATCAATAGCATATGTGAATAGGTTTCGGGTAAAAACTAAACTTAATATTATCAATTATTATTAAATTAAACATAAACATAATAAAAAATTGAACAAATTAAATCTAAAAAATATGAACTTATAGATTTAATAAAATATTTTTAAAAATTTTATATGAAAATTATTAAACTAAAATATTATCTTTTATATATAAAAAACTAAAATCAAATTTCAAAAATTTAATATAAATAAAATTTATAAAAAAATTAATACATAATTTTAAATTGAGATAAAATATTTTTAATTTTATTTAAATTAAATATTATTTAAAAAAATAAAAAATTTGATCTAATTTAATTTGGAGTGCTATTATTTAGATGCTAAGTGAATCTTTCCTAAATGCCAAATAACTAAATTTACTTTTTGCTTGGTTTCCAAAATGTTGCAAGCTTCTACCAAAAGTAAATTTCACTTTATGTACACTAGAAGATTGATGCATTAAATAAAGCTAATACCGGTGGGAAAGGGAGAGAGTCACGATGCAGGGAAGATGCCTATTCTAATGGACCGTTTAGAAGGTCATAACTCAACTGGCGGTGAAAGGATTTTCTGGAAAATCCAACGGTTGATGCTTTTTCAATCTTGCACTTAAAGCAATGCAAGATGATTCATTATCATCCCGGAGTCGAATCAGCCAAACTGTCATATTTAATTAATGAAGCAAATACTTAAAACAATTTGTGGCTTTCTTCATGCAAAGTGACATACTTTAGCTTTATGCCTATGGAATGCCCTTTTAGAAATATTGAGCCAATATTTTGGCTTTGATTATGTAGGATGTTGGTCTTCTTTCTCACTTGTTTTATTGTATTGTACGAGGATGTATTTTTCACTGCATTAGGTTCTGTTGTAATCTTTTTATGAAATAAATCTTCATTTGAAATGATAGTCATCATGCAATAATCATTCTATAAATTTTTAAATTTTCCAATGGTTGTGTTGGTGTTGATTTTACATAAGGATAAACATAATTATCTTTGAAAGTTGAGTGGAAAACACAAAATTGATCTGATAAAATTTAAAAAACTGTAGAAGAAATAATGGAAGTGTCAGAATGCAAAGATGAATAAGAAAGAGAAAGAGAAGAATTAATGGACTTGTCAGAATGCAGAGATGAATAAGAAAGAGAAAGAAAAAGACATTTTTTTGGAATAAATTCGGTCATATAGAAAATCAATGTAGAAATAGGATGATAAATAATGGTCTTACATTTACCAGTCAATGTTTCAAATACAACAACATCAGTTATAAATCAAACATGTGCAGAGGAGTGATGAATAATTTCCAAAATAAGAGATGTTATGCTTGTGGAATGTTTGGACACATTTCTAACCAATGCAGGATGAGACCAAATTAGATGAATTTCAGGACTATGCAAGGAAATGTTGTTTGCTATGCATGCAACAAATCCGGTCACATTGCAGAAGAAAGAATGCGAGCAAGAATGCTTCGGTAGACAAGAACAAATCAGATGAGAAAGGCATAGAGAAGTTTGAAGAGGTCAGAGAGTAGCATAAGAAGACGTGGGTTAAGAAGGAAGATTCAAATGCACAAAATGGCTCCACACTCGATTTTGGTGTCAGAACCTCATTTGGTAACTAGGGCAGTTGGGACTTAGGGGGAAGCTTTTCACGTAGATCTTTAAAATCCCCTTTTGGAGATCTATAACCGGCTGAGGAAGGTTACAGATGATCAAGATTAGTTGTGCAATTGATATCTAGAAGATTGCATGCCTATCTAAGAATTTGGTGATGAATTCTTAAAGAAATAGGGTATCCAGAAAGCCTTTAGGGTTGTGCATTTATTACAAATTAAAATTAGGTTTTTAGAGGATAAAAAGGAATTTCTATCAGTCATTCTTTACATTACAAACAAAGAGAAAGAGCAGGAGAGCGAGGCAAACCAGATTAAGTAGCGAAAACAGATCTTGAAATGATCTGACAGTGATTTCTAGCACCTGGTTGAGATTGAAAAGGTATTTATCTGTATTCTATCTATTCTTCATACCCTATTTTCGAAAAGACATCTGCATCTGGTGTCTAAACTCCGTTGGTAGTAGAAATCACTAAAAGAGCAAGGCTAGTGTTCAAAAACATCCATTCAAATTGGTCGAAGATGATCTGAAAGGAGCATTTTCTTTTGTGTTGTATGGTGTGTTGCACAATGAGGATATTAGGGAATACACACTATAATATCTAAGAGCTTGGGAATGCAGACATGCTATCATAATATACCAAGCATATGATGGATGGAATGGGGAATCTGAAGCTTGAATTCAAATCAGTGCAAGACAAGGATTTTATCCAGTTTGTTCATTTTCTGGTTTTCGATGAATCCGAATGGGTCAGGTATGTATTGAGCCAAATCCATGATGAGTTTCTATGGATAGATAGACCTCATAAGATCAAAAAGCAATCCATTCAAGCGTAACCTATTTGAATGCAACCAGTGAGATCCCCAGTTAGAGAAATGTCAAGAAAACAACGGTGGAAGAGGTTACTGGATCCTAGCATGACAGTTAGTCAATGACAATAAGTGATCTCATTGAACATGATGTGAGATTTTCTTCGATGGTGATAGGATATAAGGTGTATCAGTTCAGCAGACAAAATTCAATATCTGGTATTGCAATCTATGCAGCCTATTAGATACTCAAGGAGGACAAGAGATATGATATGCATGGAGCGCTTCTTAGTAAATTAATGAGAAACCTAAAGAAGATCAAACAAGATAAGAAACATTTTTTCAAGTTTGGTTCCTTCATTGTTTGTTTGGCACTTTACTTTTTGAATGAAATCCCCGATATAGGAAAATTATAGTGGGCTTATGATAAATCGGTAGCAATACAAATTGAAGAAGGTTTGCAAGGATTAGGTGATATAGTAACACAAAAATCTACTTTGTGGGGTTACTTCAAATCATTTCAGGTGATGATGCAAAGCAAACAGAGGATCCCAAAAGACATTGTTGAAAACTATGAAGATATCATATGTTTCATGGTAGACAAAGATCAATGCCACATGGAGGCAGTAGAACCAAGAACCGTTTGGATCATGCCCATGGGGTATGAAGTAGATGGAAACACTCTTGATGCATATGCTCAACACCTGTTGAGTAAACCTGTAGATGAGTAAGAAGAGAGGTTTGGTACTTATAAGGAGAAGGATCTAGACCTCCACAATAAATTTACTGAGCCTGCAAGAAAGAGGAAGGTCATAAAAGAAGTTGTAGAGCTTGCAGAACAAATGGGAATAACAAAAGAAGTTTTTCAAAGGGCTAGGGAATAGAACATTCTTAAGGAGGAGGACATGGTAAAGCCTAAGAAGACAAAACCAGCCTCCACTCTTCCCAAGCCAATCAAGCCAAGGAGAACCAAGTCATCACCTACCTCAGGTGCTCAGGAGCCTGCCCCTCCACCCAAGCCAAAAGCCAAGTCAACCGGTGGAGTTGAGAAGAGGAAGAAGGAGAAGCCACAAAGGGAATATGTTGCAACCACTGCTGAAGATGTAGAGATAGAGTATGATGAAGTGGTGAAAGAGGTGAAGGAGACAATTACCTATGCTAGGGTAGTGAAGAAGCCTCAATCTGGTTGAGCCAATCCGGCCAAAGCCCAGGACAAAAGTTGAGCTATTCAGTAGAGCCAAAGCAAGCAAGAAGCAAAATTATGAATTGGATGAAGCTTTAAAGTATGACAAGGTAGAAGGTACTTATGATGTTGTGCCCCCAATGACATTAAATGAAATAATTGATGAAGTGATAAAGGAAGGTGATTTGAAGAATGTGCCTGTATATTATGAAAACTAAGATGATAATGATCATAAAGCTATAGAGGAAGCAGTTGTACAGTATATGAATGTTTATAGAAAAGCCTTGATAGAGCTTTCATCTATGATTCTAAAGGTATTGTACGATATTTTGGATGCCAGAAGGCATACAACCAACTTAGAGGATGGAAGAAAAATGGAATATGTATTAGCCAACTTGTCTTCTATAATTTCTAAAGCTGAGGTTGATAGATTGTTAAAGCTTGCAAAGGATAGATTCAGAAGCAAGAAGAGAGTTAATAAAATCATGCTTGAGAAAATAGATGAAGTGACCAAAGAGATCGAAGCAATTTTGAGATTTTTTTTGAAAGAGCACAGATATGATGCAAATACGACACAAGATGTCACTCAACCGGAAGAGCAGTCACATGATACATCCATTCCTGAAGTGCATGCAAGCATTCCTAATGTGCAAAAAGATCAAACAACTGAGAAAGCCACTCTGATAGTGTAGTCAAATGAACAAACCATAGTTGCAGATGATACTAATGCTACTAGGGTAAATGACTCTAGTGAAGCTGGACAAAATCCTATAGTGATAAGTGTTGACTCTGAGAAAGAAGTTGAGGAGATTGGAAGAGTTTATGAAGAAAAGGGAGAGGTTGATGATAAAAAGGGTGAATATGTTGTAAAAGATGCAAGTGTAGAGGTGGAAGAGAAGGAGAAAGGAGAAGAGAAGGATGATTAGGCTCCAATGACTGTGGCAAGAGATACTAACAAGGGAAAATAGATTGTCACCAACTCAGATGATTTCACTCAAGGGCCTATAGATCAGAGTTTACTTTCTCCAGTTAAAGCACTAAAGCTTGCAGCTCTCGCACAAGCTAAGGCAAGTGAGAACTTACTCAAGCATCACTCCGAAGATAAAGAGGTGATTTCCATGGAAAAAGATGTATTGGAGAAAAAATTTCCATCCTTTAAACCAGATCCAACTAATACTCCCTCTGGTAAGATTAGAAGCATTCTCAATGCAGTAGAATCTCATTTTGTGTCTTTGGAGAAAGCAACAAACACTAAAGTTTTGACTCAGTTTAATGCTATGAGGTTGAGGATAATTTTGAAGATGATTGAAGAAGATAGGGTGAGTTTGAGAACTGCTATGAAAAGAATACAAGATGCATTAGATGAAGGCGGTCAAATATATGTCATGTCTAATTTTGCCTAAGTTTACCATTGGCATTGACAAGAAAATAAAAGAGTGTGAAGGGTAGCTAGCTAGCATATCTCAATCATACGTAACTCAATTAGTCCTAGCTAGCAATTTTTAAGCCCAAGTTATTAGTATATTGGATAAGATCAAGAGTTTGAATTAGGAAAAGGACAAAATTTTAGGTAGTGTGGGAGAAGTTAGAAGCCTTATCACTCCCTAGATAGATACATTGATCAACAGTAAGCAAGATGCAATGACTACTCTGAACAAGAGTGTTATAGCAGATCAAAGAGGATAAAGATGCATGCCTATCTTCTTAGTGGTCTGATCAATATTTTGTAGAATTTGAAGAAGGTTTGGGATGACCACCTACTGTCCCTAAAAATAATTTTTGCAGATATTTTCAAGTTTTTGTAAGTAACTGTATATATCCTTGTATATAAATTTTGGTGGGTTCCTATCTTTGGCATTGCTATCAAAGGGGGAAAGAGCAAAGTGAAAAATGATGCAAATCCTTAGGGGGAGCTTGTTGAGTTTGTAGAGTCTTGGAGATTTTTGAAGTTTTGAAGTTTTGCAACTTTGAGTATGCAGTGCCATTTTTCATAGTGTTGCCATCAATGCTAAAGGGGGAGATTGTTGGCAAGAGACACTGTTCCAATGAAGATTGATGTATGAGAAATTCTTAGGAGTTGTCAATGATGGCAACTCAGTTTAGAAATTATATCTCGTGTGCACGTAGATTTGATTTACTGGAAGTTGTATTATCATTTGGCATAAGTTTGGAAGGTGGAATGCAGTAACCGACAAAGTATGAGTACAGTGTGTAGATCTTGATTTTGGTTGTATAAATTTAGTTGCAGTAATAGAGGCAAATGATTCAAGGTTCGAGGCAACTTATTTTGTAATCCTGATATTCAGTGTTGATTCATGAGCAAGATTGAAGGTTCGATAACTGGTAATTTAGGAAGAATAGAGCTATTTTGATGTAACGTGTGATCCGTAATCCTTGGGATGATTTTGGTGATCGGTTTCGAGTTTGAGGAGATTGAGCCAACATATGTGAATCTTGTTATAATCTAGGTCTGCATATGGATTTGTGGATGCATTAAGCCGACTTGTTGGTTACATGTTTCATGTTACATGTTATGTGGTTTTTGGAAGCCAACATGGGAATTGATTTGTTTTGTTAATGCGGATATATAAGATCAACTTGTTTGATCATTTTGACATAGTAGATATGTGGTAGATATGTGAATACTGATATGTGATGAGAAAATGAGCATTAGTATGCAGATTTGATGCTCCGGTATATGACTATGCAACAAAATAGAGTAGATAAGTAGAACATAGGAAGACAATCAGATTGTGTCTAACTAGAACTATTATTTGGCATTAGTAGATGCTATTCTTTAGTTCATACATTATTATAATCCTTTGCAATCATTTGTAGGATAGTGAGTCCTTTGGGTTGTAGCCCTCTTTTGTATTTGAGCATTGAGCTCTAGGCAGTGAGCTTGAATGCAAGTGCATTCCCCTTTTTTTAATATTATCATACTCCCGATCAAAGTATAATAATATTGTGGGTTCAAACCCCACCATGGTTTTTCCCTTTCTGGGTTTCCATGTAAAAATTCCGGTGTTATGGTTTTGTGGTTGATTGGTTTATGTTTCTGCACTTCACTTTCATTCTTATGCATCTGAGGGTTTAAGAATCAATTTAATAAATTTGTGAATTGTAGAACACTGATTCACTCCCACCCCTCTTAGTGTTCATTGATTCCAACAACTTATACTTTTAGTATTATAACCTATTTTAATTATTTAAAAAATATTTATGATCTATTCCACTTTGTGTTTCACTAGTGTCGAGTATACTTGCACTAGTTATTAGTACCTAAACACTTTTGTCTGTTGTTCATTTCTTAAGTTATAATGACTTTTCTTATATTGGATTATTTTAATAATGAACTAAGATCTTCTCCATAAATCTGTGGCCTTATTTCTTTCCAAGGGAAGGAACATTGTTCAATGATCCTAGACCATATTTAGCATTAATTGTTGAGGATAACATTTGGCATAGGAGGCTTAAGCAAGGGATATGTGGTCTCTCTTCCTTTTTCTATTATACCCAAGGGATTTTGCCTTGCATGAGATTTTATGCTTCTCACTTTTGAGGTGGCGAGTGTTGCTTTTTAATCATGCTTATCCTTTTACTTTTGAGGGAATCATCATTGTACAATGGTACCTCCTTAAGATACACATTTTTGGGACCCATCTTTTCACACACATAAGTTATTCTCAAATGGGGTAGTAATGTAGGCTTTTATTTTCTTATTTACATTTTTTCTACACTTTTAACTAAGCTTACTTAGATTCATTTGAATGAGTAATTAATGTGTGTGGAGTTTGCATTTAATAATATTCTAGAGTTAATATCCTTCTTTTTTTAATATTCAATCTCCTACTTCTTACTTAGTTTATATATACTCATTCACCTAGTTTTTATTGTATGTACATTATTGTTCTATTTAGCATATTGCATCCATAAATAAAATAACATTATTAATTCATATTGACTTTCTTTTGGTGATTTATTTTAGCTCTCTTCATCTTACATGGCTATCTCCATAGCCAAAGCTAATATTGACAAGATCACAACATACTTCTTAGAAAAAAAAATCCACATTTGTATGCTTCTTGTGTGCAGAAAATAAGCTTGATCATTGTCCATAGTGCCATCACTTATGGATCATGACATTATAGAGGCTAGTCCTTGACCATGTTGGCATTCATTTATGCAAGGCAAATTTTTTGGTCCCATTATGATAGACCCAGTACATTGACATTGTTAATTAATTCAAATTCTCTTCTCATCTATATCAATTGAATTTTCTTAGTTGTTATCATATTTCCACATGTCATTTCATGTTATTTTTATGCTTTTACTTGAGCTTGCTACTTTTTGTAGGTTTTATATGCCCATTATTTCTCTTATTAAGAAAAAAAGGTTGGAGGCATTTTCCATATCACTTCTATCTAGACAGCGAAGTACATCTTACATGTGCATTCCATGCTTATTTTTTCTTTTATCACTTATACTTAGTTTTTCAAACATAGTTTTGCCTTTACATATTAAATTCTTGGTTATTGTTCATGATTTCTTGGCATAGTATCATTTTCATTTTTCTCTCATTCCTCAAATTGTGGGCTCTCCTTCTTAAAACAAATAATTCAATAGGGGCATATTACTACTAATTATATTTCCTTCAATAATATGATAGGTTTAATAAACATTTATTGCATATAGAAGACAAAGGGAGCACAAAGTTGTTTTGGTTGCTCATATTTCCAAAATCTATAAAACTTATATCCTCTTTATGATCAAAATTCATTTTATTTCTACTTTAGCATGCATTCTTATTTATATTTCATGCACACTAAAGTGGGGGGAAGGAGGTAGGCATACCTAGATAAGTGGATACCTCACTCTTTTACCTCTTATCTTTTATGCAATTAAATCCATACATGTCATTAATGTACATTTATAACATCCATTTTGTCATTTTTGGTGCACTCACTCACCTCACTCCTATATATAGTTAAATTCCTCAGTTCAAACTATCATTGACCTAGATCACAAGACTTTGTCCAAGTTCTCAAACATGACCATATTTAGATGATCTTGTTGGATGGATTGGATTTCATGAATAATTGATTTATATGATCTACTATGTAATGTATTTCTTACCATCGCCTTTCTTAGATATAAGCACAGTCAATGATGTACATGATTTTACAATCAACAAGAGTTCTAAAAATAATCATGCATCTTGGGTCAATCAAGTTAGGTAAACTAGGCCATATGCATAATCAATTCTCTAGAAAGCTCAAATTCCATTTTTCTATTATCTCTCATCATCAATTGAATTTTGAATTTCAATTTCTAGATCTTTTTCACAATATCACAATAGTCAACATTAACATCACATCAATGACCAAGTGAACCCTAATTGAATTTACTCATATGCAATTCTCTATTAAATAGTCTCAATAATATTAATTTAAAATTTAACAATTATATTGGACCTCTAAATTAACCTCAAAGTAAATTTTCCTCCCACTTTTTTTTTGTAAAAAAGATGATTTAGATCTCCTGCCTCCTTCCTCTACTAATGCTCTAGCCATTTAGGCTTTTTTTTTTTTCTTTTTTTTTTTTATGTTTATGGCATTTAAGCTAGCTTGTTGTTTCCGGGCTGGGCCCGTGTGACTCTCGGGGAGTGATCTTTTCCTCCCACTTTTTTTTGTGAATAGTGTATACTTTGTACTTAATTTAATGGAATGCCTATTCATCAAAAAATTAATCTCAAAATACATTTTCTTGATTAACATAAAGTCTGTCAAAAATCTTATTTTATTCATATGAATGACGAATTTCTATGATGTATAAATGAAGTAATATCTACCAAACATTGGAGTTGACTTTATTTATTCATTATTATTAAAGTTTAAGATATAATATTATAATGTTTAATTAATTAATTAAGATGGTGAAAGAAATAGTCTCAATAATATTAATTTAAAATTTAACAATTATATTGGACCTCTAAATTAACCTCAAAGTAAATTTTCCTCCCACTTTTTTTTTGTTAAAAAGATGATTTAGATCTCCCGTCTCCTTCCTCTACTACTGCTCTAGCCATTTAGGCTTTTCTTTTTCTTTTTATTTATTTTTATTTTTATTTTTTATGTTTATGGCATTTAAGCTGGCTTGTTGTTTCCGGGCTGAACCCGTGTGACTCTCGGGGAGTGATCTTTTCCTCCCACATTTTTTTGTGAATAGTGTATACTTTGTACTTAATTTAATGGAATGCCTATTCATCAAAAAATTAATCTAGAAATACATTTTCTTGATTAACATAAAGTCTATCAAAAATCTTATTTTATTCATATGAATGACGAATTTCTATGATGTATAAATGAAGTAATATCTACCAAACATTAGAGTATACATTTGACTTTATTTATTCATTATTATTAAAATTTAAGATATTATATTATAATGTTTAATTAATTAATTAAGATGGTGAAAGATACCTTTGATGTGTGGATAGACAGTACCAACAAATAGGGTAGGTAGGACGGTAACATAGGTAGTATTTGTGCAACGTGAAATTCGGGGAGCTTTTTAAATAAATAAAAAAGTCAACACAGGCCATAACATTGTATGTTAGATTTTTCTTTGACAGATACATTCTAACTAAACTAGGTTCAAATTTGCAAGTTTTTGATGGAGATTTTCTTGGCATGAATCTTTCCGCTCTCCTTCTGATTTCGGAGACTTGTAATTTTCATCTACGAGGACGATGTCATTCTACTCGTCAGGAAGAGAAAATCGAAAATGAAAATATTATAAAATTTGGATCTTGTTTTATACTTAGTCTTAAGACTTTTGATCTGATTGTGATACCTCTAACAGTTTCTAGAGTATCATACATCATGAGAGCTTTTTTTCTTACATTTCTAACATTGCCACATTTTCATGCTATGTGTCCCCAAAGCAATTCTTGATAATTGTACATCCACAACATAACTTGTGGATCATTGAATTATAGAGGATAGTCTAATCATGGGTGTTTATTCATATGACACATCTTTTTGTTGCACTAGTTTGTCATTGATATCAAATCAACATTCAATTTGAATGCATTAATCAGTTTATGAATATACATAGAAAACATATGCCAATGATACATGATCTTATTGATTAGATATATGCATATAGCATACTCAATTTTTGAACCAAGGTATTAAGTTTGTGAATTTTTTATGAGATGCAATCTTCATTATAAGTACTATTCAAACCTTTGGAATGACTTGTATCGGGTTATACAGAAGAATAGAACTTCATTTGTGGTATCTGATCAAATATTTATTCTTGATTGAAACCTATGAATAGGTTTAGATTGAATGAACAGAACATGTTAGATCAAAAAATAAATAATGTTGAACAAATGCACAACAGATGGTTGATATGTTTGTATGAAACATTACCATATATAGCGGAAGCCCATGAAGATGGGATGGATCTTTGACCGACTTCTTCTTGTCAACATTTGAAGATATGCAGAAGAATACCATTGTTTTTATCATGTTTTTATTAGACTTTTAATCGAACCTTTGAAGATAGTCTCAAATATTATATCCTTGATCGATGAATTGATAATGGATATCATTGTTATTATGTGTGTTTGTGTATGTGTATGTTTATGTGTATGTGTACATACATACATACATACATACTTATACACATAAATATATGCATACACATAAATATATACATTCACATTAATATATACATACACACTCACACACATACATATATTGTTGGCATTTGCATTCATAAGATTGCATTGATGAACTATTATGTTGTCATTGATGTCAATTATAACCGGTAATGATGTTGTTTTGCAACCGGTAGGTGAGTTAGTGAAGGAAACCGATATTACTTGAGAAGCAGTGAGATTAACCGGTAACCCTACCTGTTGATGTGCCAAACTCTAACCGATGGAGCTTGGTGAATCAGTTGTATTGGTTTATGATCAAATGATGAACGGTAATTATTATGCCACATATGCATGTTGTATGTGAAGAGTTTCAAATGGTTTTTGGCGCATAGAGATAACAGTTTTATCTTGGGAATGAGTGAATACATTGCATGAAGTGGAAACCGTGTGATGAGTTACAGGGATCGATGAAGCGGTGATCAAGGAGCGATCGAGGTTGTCTTGAATCATGTGCAATGATTTCTATGTAATCCAACGGTCATACTTGAATCAATTTGTTTGTAATCTCTATGAGATCTTAGGTTTGTGATGTGTTACCGACATGTTGTTTTGCTTATAAGGTCGATGAGTTGTTTTGTTGTAGTGTTGGCAATTTTGGTTGAGTGTAAGAGTGATTGGTTGTCGAACCAAAAGGTGTATCTGCACTATGTGTGAAGGCAGATAGGAGCATGAAAATGATCTAATCAAGCAGAGTAGTTCTATTTACCAGATCGACAAACCCTTGTTGTTCTCTAACAATTACAACAGTCAAATCCCTTAACAAGGTAAGATTTAACAGGCTTGGTGCTATCTAAATCCTCTAACCAGGTGATCCATTAGCTTGGATTTCAAATCCTCTACTGAGGTTACTCCTAACAGGGTATTGCTTCTAATAGGGCATTATAGTCAATCCCTTAACCGGGTGGTCCCTAACAGAATCCAGGTTCTTAACATGACTTTTTGTAAAGCTTTAACAGGCTTGGTTCCTTACAGGGCAAACTTCAGAAGAGTTTAGAATACTTGTGGGTATTCATCCCCACCGTGGTTTTTCCCATTTGGGTTTCCACATCAAAATCATTGTGTCAAGTGGTGAATGTTTTTGTGGTTATGTTTGCTATGGTTAATTTGCTTAACTGTTAAATCCACTTAGATATGAAAAGATGATCGACAGTAATCTAAAATGTGCTTTTACTTTTGTCAGTAAAGTATTTGGATGTTTTGGTTAAAGGTTTTGAGAGTTTCAGAGTTGTTATACTGTTATTTTGTTATGACAGTCAACCGGTATACTTGATAGTGATATTGCATTTGATAGTTCAGTGTTTGAACTACTCAGTTCAAAGTTTGACTTGGGAGGTTGTTTTTGAGTTTTGACAAAGGTTAGTCAGTTTTCTATCTACTGATTCACCCCCCCCTCTCAGTAACTGTCCAGATCCTTATTGATTCATCATACCATCAATTGGTATCAGAGAATTTCAGGTCCTCTAGTGTCTAAGCCTAACAACTTGAGGTAAAGATCTAAAAGAACATGATGAAGAAAGAAGGTCTGAAGTTTAATAGGGAAAACTATCGAATTTGGAGTGATAGAATGAAAATCTATATCAAGAGTCTAGGTAGTCAATACTGGGAACATGTTGTTACTCAATATGTTGCACCTAGTGGGACTATGTTTGATGATAAAAAGAAAGAACAACAAGAGAATAATCAAGCATTGGAGGCCATTATTAGTTCTTTGTCTGATTCAGAGTATGTTGATGTCCATGGTATAGAGACTTCTTATGAGGTGTGGAAGAAACTTGAGGAGATCTATAGCAGTGATAAGCATGTGAAGATTGCCAAAGAAGAGAGTCTGAGAGGTAAATTTGATGACATGCAGATGGGTGAAGGTGAGAATATTCAACAGTATGGTCAGAGGATCAAGGAGATAGTTGGTGAGATCAAGAGTTTTGGTGGTAAAGTGGAGGATGCCACAATGGTTAGTAAGGTGTTGAGAGCCCTTCTACTAGTCTACGCTATCCGAGTTGCAGCCATTCAGGAGCTAAAGTCTATTGATAAAACTAAGGTAACTCTTGACTCCATCATTGGTAAGCTTATTGCATTTGAATTAAATGGCTATGATGGTACTGCTCATAAATCCAAATCTGCATTTAGAGCTTCAGTTTATAACCCACCTATGAGGAAAAGCAGAGATGTCAGCCATAGTTATGAGTCTAGATCCAGCAAAGAAGTTGATGATGAAGACAGTCTAATCGAGCTTGAAGCATTGTTGGCCAAGTGGTTACCTAGAGGTACCGATAAGTACAAAGGTAAATTACCTTTGAAGTGTTTTGCATGTAACAATATTGGACACATTGCAGCTAATTGTTCTAATGGTGACAATGAGCATAAGCGGGAGAAGTACAAAGGAAAAGGCAAAAGAGATCATCTCATTGTAGTTGATGGTGGTATCACTGATGAGGAATCTGAGGGAGATGATAATGAAGACATTGTCTTTGTTGCCATTAAAGAGGAGACATCTAATCAGAAGGAATAATTTTCTCGCATGGATAGTTCTGATGATTGGATCATAGATAGTGGTTGTTCACAACACATGACCGGTGATCAGAGTAAATTTCTTACTTTGAAGGAATTTGATGGAGGAGTTGTGAGATTTGGAAATGACTCACCCTGCATGGTAAAAGGAAAGGGAACCATTTCTCTTAATGGAAAGAGCAGTACAGATGATGTCTAATGGGTTGAAGGATTAAAGCACAATCTTTTGAGTGTACCTTAACTCAATGACAGAGGTTATCCATTGGAATTCAAGAATGGAATGTGCAAAATCTATGGGAGCAAAGGTGAACTAATTGCAATCGGCAAGCAGACAAAAGGTAATCTGTTTCACCTGAATCCTAAAGTCAACAACTATTTAATTGCTAAAGTAGATGATAGTTGGCTTTGGCATCGAAGATTTTGTCATATAGATTTTGAGAACATTGTCAAAGTCAGTAAGTCCAAGTCGGTAAGAGGTTTTCCTCTGTTGGACAAACCGGTGAATGCTCTGTGCAAGGAATATCATTTAGGAAAGTTGACATCCTCAACTTATAAGAGAAAATATTTCTCAGAAGAACATTTGTTAGATTTGGTTCATACACATCTCTGTGGACCAATAAGGACAAAAAGTATTCAAGGTGATAGATATTTTATCATCTTCATTGATGATTTCTCAAGAATGATGTGGGTCACATTCTTGAAGGACAAAACAAAAGCCTTTAGTAAGTTCAAGGAATTTAGGGCCTTAGCTGAAAAGGAAAGTGGTAAGAAGATACAGTGTCTGAGGACTAATCAAGGAGGTGAATTTACTTCAAAGGAATTCACTAGATATTGTGAAGACAATGGAATTAAGAGGCAACTTTCTGCACCGAGGACACCACAATAGAATGGTATTGCAGAGAGGAACAATCAGTCAATTATTGAAGTTGCTAGAACAATGCTAATACAAGGAGTAGCAAAAATGTTTTGGAGAGAAGCTGTCAGCACAACTGTCTACACTATGAACTGGATATTGGTAAAGAGAGGTAAGGATAAAACTCCTTATGAATATTGTGTTGGCATTATGTGAACCGGTATGAGGACATAATGATATTGTATGTTGTCATTGATGTCAATATGTGATATGAAGAGAGAACCGACATATGTGAGAACCGGTATATATGCCAAAGTAAAGCGATATATTTGTTCAAGGTGAACCGACATGTAGTCATGGGAACCGACACATGGAAGCATTGTATGACTATCGGTTGGTAGGTAGTTTCCACTTCAGGATTTCCGGTTGGAGTATCTTAAGCCTGTGTGACTCAACGGTGATCTTTATGTGATGAAGTTAACATGATAACGAAGAACAGATAGTGTTGCCACATAAGCCTTGTGTGCGTGAAGGATCTTGCATAAAGAAGAGTGTTCCTATCTACCTCGGGAATGTGCGAAGTCTGTAAACGGTGATAACGTGTGATGGGTTATCAGCCGCCATGAAATCGGTGGAAGATGAATGATGGAGAATGTCTTGAGATTGGATCAAGAATGTTGCATTCAATACAATATGATCAATGGTTAGGATTGAATCGTTTGAATTCCTTAACCTAATAGGTCTAGGGTTTAGGGTTTATGCTACCAACCTGTCTGTTGTCCTATAAGGTCGATGTTGTGATTCTTTCAGTTTTTGTTGGCAAAAGTTTTGTGTGTGTATCTAAGAGAAGAGATACGTGATTCTTGCCAAACCAGAGGAGAAAAGTCATATCTGTAGAATGTAAGTGCAGAAGGTGAAGAGGAGCTTAAGCGGATCTACATTGGCATTGAGTGCTATTATCAAGTCATTGATATACCTGTTGATCTTTAACTACTTCAACAGTTGTGAAATCCCCTAACAGGGTAGCCTTAACCGGCTTGTTGAAAATCCTCTAACAGGGTAACTCGAAGCTACTGAGTCATTGATATCCTTTAGCTATTGAGTTCTTGAAATCCTCTAACAAGGTACCCTTAATAGGGTTTAACCCTTAATCGAGTATTGAAACCATCCCTTAACTGGGTGATCCCTAATAGGATCGGTTCCTAACAGAACCTATTGTATCTGTCTTTAACCGGACAAGGCTCCTAATAGAGGGGACTTCCAAAGAGTTCAAAAGCAAGCTTGTGGGTATTCATCCCCATCGTGGTTTTTCCTAGTTGGGTTTCCACGTGAAAAATATGTGTGTCATGTGTGATGTTATGATTATTTTCTGATTAAGTGGTGATGCATGTTGATCTTGCTGTAATATGTACATCTTTGATGGTAGATTGCCTGTTCATGCATTAGAGTGAAATGGGAATGAAGAGTTAGATTATATGAGAAGATAAGTGTCAACCGGTCTTTGCTCGTCTTAGTTACACTGGGTTTTGTTGGTTGAACTCTGTTGAAGGACCGGTGCTATTGTTTATCTATCAGTGCATAAGTGTTAGTTGACAAACCAATTTAAGGTTGAGTTTTTGCCTGTACTGATTCACCCCCCCCTCTCAGTACTGGTTTGGCACTATTCATTTATCATTAAGTTATCAATTGGTATCAGAGCATCCTCCAGGTCCTCTGTGTTGTAAGCTTAACCGCTTGAGGGAAAGATCCTGTTGTAATGATGAAGAGGGAAGGTCCAAAGTTTAACAAAGAAAATTTTAGTATATGGAAAGACAAAAAGAAGATATACATCAGAAGCATGGGTGCTCAACACTGGAGCTATGTTGAGAATCCCTATGTTAACCCTACCGGTACTCTCACCAATGATCAAAAGAGAGAGATACAAGAGAATGGGCAAGTCATGGAAGCCCTAATCAGTAGTTTATCTGATATTGAGTTCATTGATGTCCAAGATAAGGTGAATCCCAAAGAGGTATGGGATGCTCTTGAAAATATCTATGGAGGTGATGAGCATGTAAAACAAGCTAAGGAAGAAAGCCTTAGAGGAAAGTTTGAAGACATGCGAATGGTTGAAGGTGAAACCATTCAACAGTATGGTATTAGAATCAAAACTGTTGTCGGAGATATCAAGAGTGCAGGTGGTAAAATGGAAGATTTCACTATGGTAAGCAAAGTCTTGAGATCCCTATTGTCGGTCTATGCAATAAGGGTTGCTGCTATTCAGGAGCTGAGATCAATAGACAAGACTAAGGTATCCTTGGACTCTATCATAGCAAAGTTGACAGCCTATGAGCTAAATAGTTTTGATGGCAGTGTTCAAAAGACTGAATCAACTTTTAGAGCTTCTGCTATACCATCCAGGAAAGGAAAAGAAGCAAGCACTAGTGGTGAAACAAGACAGAGCAGAGTAATGGATGATGAGGAGTTTCTGATGGAATTTGAAGCTCTTCTTGCCAGGAAATTTCCAAAAGGAACCAGTAAATACAGAGGTAAGATCCCTTTGAAATGTTTTTCATGTAACTGGATAGGACATATTGCTATGAACTATCCTAATAGTGACAACAAGGATAAACCGGAAAGATTCAGGAAATTCAAAGAAGGAAACCGAAGAAACTGTTTTGTTGCAGTTGATGAAGGTGTCACAGATGAGGAATCGGAAGATGAAGAGAATGAAGACATTGTGTTTGTTGTTGTAAAGGAAGATGTGTCAGACAAGAAGGCTCTTGTCTCCCGCTTTGATAATTCCAATGAGTGGATTATTGACAGTGGTTTCTCACACCATATGACTGGTGACCGGAGCAAGTTTCTATCCTTGGAAGAGTATGATGGTGGTGTGGTTCATTTTGGCAATGATGCACCATGTATGGTTAAAGGAAAAGTGTCCATCTCTCTGAATGGAAAGAGTACTGCTGAAAATGTGTATTGGGTTGATGGTCTCAGACACAACCTTCTGAGTGTTGCCCAGCTGAATGACAGTGGCCTCACCCTGGAATTCAAGAATAGAATCTGCAGAATCAAAGGAAAAGATGGTGAATTGGTGGCCACTGACATGCAAACCAAAGGTAACCTATTTCATTTGAATGCAAATATAAGTACATGTCTTATGGCTAAGTTTGATGATAGCAGGATATGGCATAGGAGACTCTACCATGTAAACTTTGATAACATTGTGAAGGCTAGTAAGATCAAGGCAGTTAGAGGGTTGCCGGTGCTAAGAAAACTGGATAATACCTTGTGCAGAGAGTGTCAATTGGGGAAAATGTCTTCCTCAACCTTTAAAGGTAAATCTTTCACTGCTGACAACTTGCTTGATCTTGTGCATACCGATTTGTGTGGTCCTATGAAAACTAGAAGTGTGCAGGGTGATAGATACTTCATGATTCTCGCTAATGACTGCTCAAGAATGATGTGGGTCACATTCTTGAAATACAAGTCTGAAGCCTTTGTGAAGTTCAAATCTTTCAGAGCATTAGTGGAGAAGGAAAGCGGTAAAAGGATCAAGTGTCTCAGAACTAATCAAGGAGGGGAATTCACTTCCGGTGAATTCAACAAGTATTGTGAAGAATTTGGCATTAAGAGGCAACTGTTTGCTGATGAGAGCCAATTATGTTTCATTTTATGCCATATATTATCCTTACATTTGCCTTCATATTCATTTCCATATTCCATTTATATACCAATTTCCCATTCTATGTTGCATATGATTTAATATATAAGTAATATTTAATTTGGTTTTTAGATAAAATACTTGAATAATAAATGTTAGATTTTATTTACTAACAAGCATTGTCATTTTAGCTTTGGAAAATAATTTGCAACATGCTATTGGAGGAGGAAAGAACAAAATTCTTATGTCACTTGCTTACACTTGGCAACAAATAATTTCAGCCATTTATCTATTCTTATGTAATTAAATTTGTTGTGCTAAATATGTAATTTTGTTATAACAACAAATAATTTATTTTCATGCTCATATGGCATGAAATAGTATATATTATTTGTTGTTGCAACTAATAAAATTGTGATGTACATTGGCCAAAAGAATGCCTATTTTTGTGGCACAACAAATTGCTATATTTGTGGCTTGTTTTATGCCAACCCACAAGCCACAAATAATTCCAAAAGAAGTGGCAAGAGAATAGAATCAAATGCTATAAAATAGGGCTGCAAAAATATATTATTGGTGGAGAAAAGCATTTGAAAAATAATAGAAGGCATTCATTTCTTCTACCATGCAAACCAGGAAAAAGGGCCCACTCCTCGGGAAGCTCGGTGATATTTTATTTTTTGTGTGTTATTTATTTTCAGTTTTAAACTTTAACAGTTGTGTGATTTAAATTTCATTAGTTTAGTTTGATAAAATGATTATGATTTGAGTTTTGTTTGTAAGATTTTATTAAAGTTTGATTAGTATTATTGATTTGATGAGAAGGTTTGTCAATTATTAATAAATTGTTTGTTTTATAATTTATTGTCTATTCAGTTTCTGTTGTCAGGAAGTGATAGTTCCTGTTACCAGAATTATTTTGAATTGTCATACGTTTATTTTCTAGCTGCATTTCATTCCCACTCAGCTTGCTACCTACAACCCTTGTGCAGATAGCGACGACACCTTTCACAAGATTACGATCCCTGGATTGACACATATAGACCGAACTAAAATTCATTATAAAGTATTAAATCTTTCTTATTCTTTGCCCTAGTTTTGGCCTATCATTTTTGGCGTCGTTGCCGGGGAGAGGTATTAAAGGCCTGTTAGCTTTGTGAGTTGAGTTAGGACCAATGCATTAGGAAGAAAGCTCACACGACTGTCGACCTCGCCTGAGTGACTACTCTTGATTTGCATTGTTTAAATCATATAGATGCATTGTTTGAGTTTGTAGGTAGATCTTAGAAATTAAGAATCATTTATGTATCCACACTCATTGTTGTGAGTGAATCAATAGAAATCAGCAAGTGTGAAGAAATAGCACAAAAATGTTGCATTTTCAAGGGAGTCCAAATGCATCAATTTTGGGAGAAAAGTGCTTCACAAATGAAGAATCTAGACCCCCGCTTTTAAATTTAAAAACCAAAAAGGAAATTGGTGGGGAACTTGTGTCAAATCAAGGTGATGATTTTATAGTTTCTCTTTCTAATGAATGTAACATAAATTATCTTGATATTCTATTACCATTGTCACAGGCATCTACAAATTTTATTTCTATAGATGAGAAAGAACATATAATTGATGAATTTTTAGAACAATGGAATTGTGAGAATGAAAATTTGACCATTTGTTGTTCTGATTGTTGCAAGGAAGAAGCTAAGTGCACACACCAAGCTTATCAAGAAGATGCGGTGACAAAGATACCAATTGAAAGTGACCCTCAACATGACAAAGGTGCAAATGCACAAGAACTCTTCATAATTCAAGGGCAACTTCATGCATCAAATTGGGAAGATCAAGGTATGGTTAGTGATGCTAACATGGTTTATCATTCTATTGGATTAAAAAGACAGTATGTTTCTTCACATAATGCTTCTTCACCTACTATGTATGGTAAATGGGAAAATGAATTCTCACAATATCCATCATTACCATCTCCATTATACCCATCCTACTTAATCCCACCCACTCTATAGCCACGACAATTCTTACCACTTTTATTATTTGATTCATATCATGTACAATACGCTTCCACATATCCACCAAAGGAAACCATGATGCCTAATAAAACATTACATAATAAGGTGGTTGAAACTGCATATAATAATGCAAATTCATGGATCTCTTTACATTCTGAGAATGTGCTTGGAATTGGTGACTCACAATTGAAATATATTGATGCAACTCACGGATGTGATTTTGATTTTATTGAATTAGAAGAACAATATGATCAATTGAACAATAATCAATTTAGTTCTTCTTTTCTATTTAGCGAATCACAAACTTTAGAAGGAATTCACACACATAAACGAACAATTCAATTTGAGTCTAATTTTACTATTGTGATAAAAAATGTGTGTGCTCAAATTAATCTTTCAAAGGGATATGTTGAACTATGTGCATTAATGATTCAAGAATTGTGTGAGATAACAAATGAAAGCCTACAAGATCTATCTTTTAATATTTTTACTCTCAACTATATAGATCTTTGGAGGCCTATGGTAAAATTACGTATTCCTCACATACTTATTGATTTAGGCCCACCGATAATTGATTTTATTCTCAAGCACAATTAGATGGGTTTGAATGCATTAATGATCATACTAAACATTGACAAGGATATATTACTACAATGATATACTTATACACAATAATGATTGTTCATTGATAAGGATCAAGGCATTAATATTTGTATCTTTTTCACTCTTGATTCTTTATCTTAAGATGAGCATTCATTGAAAAAAGGCTCAAGGTGTTGTTATATCATTGTATTTCTTGATTCCTTGGATTATCCTAATTCCCTCATGCTTTTGTAGTATGAGATTAAGTTGGGGGGGAAATGAAATCCCTTGAATTTTGGAAATTATTGGTTGATGTCTTCATTGATTGTTTCATTGGTGCCTCTTATACAACCACATGTGTGAGCTTTGGAGAAAATCAAGGTATGTATTCTTGTGTTAGTTTGAATTGAATTTATATCATGTTTACACAAACATTCCTTGTACTTATTAAGTATTTATTCATACATATAACTCTACCATTCAACTTTACAAGGTCCTTACAAAACCATTCATGGGTATCACTTTCCCATTCTTAACCACATTAGACACAAAGAGTTTATCAACATTCCATTCTTCTTGTTCACCTCATTGTGTGCTATTATTGAAGTTAACGAAGCTAATCCCCTATTACACTAGGGCCTAATTTTTGCATTGTATATATATGTATCCAACCTCACCCCTAAGAGCAATAGGCTCTTTACTCAAAATGATTAACCTAATGCGACTCCTATCTCTACAAAAAGTGATCTGATAAGGTACATACTCCTAAAAAGCCTAGCTCCTCTAGAAAAAAAGTAAAGAAAGTTGATAATCCTTGTATGGTGATGGAGGATGATGAAATCCTCAAGCTAACCCTAGAAGAATGAAAATCTATAGGCCCTAAACCTAGGGGGTCTAAATCTACAAAGATGGATTTTTATTATAAATCTAAAAAATTTATTATTAAAATGGATACTATAGAGAAGGAGACGAATGTTGGAGAGGTTCAACAAAAAGACTTAGCCAAATAGGACACTGTGTAGGGGAGTTGAAGGTCTGCAAGACTCAAAGATAAAGATATATAAACCAAAGAAAAAACTAAAGAATAAGAGGATCTTGAGACACCATTTAAAGAATAATTCCTCCTAGAGTATGATGAAAATAGTAAAGAGTCAAAGTGCTATGATGAGAAAACCTATATAGAGGAATTTAAGGATGATATTGTGGTGTAGGAGATGGGAACTTTGAAAGAACAAGAGACTCATGAAAATACCCAAGCTCAGGTTCATTCCCCTTTCTCTACTAGAAGAAGAATCTTTGCATCATATAAAGTAATTGGGTTCCTATTAAATACCAAAAGAAAAAGGTTGTTGATCCAGGGTTTTTTAGTTTTTTATCTGAGCTTAGTTATAGGTTTTCTTTAGTTTATGGTGGTTTCTCTAAGACTTGTATTTATGATCTTATATGGTTTGCGTGCCACTTATATACTTTGATGGTTAGTTAATTTCTTTAACAATTATGTTTGGCTTACATACTCTAGTGGTACTTGATCTATTTTTTTTTATATGTACATTCTAATGGTTGTTTTGTGCCACTAGCTAATTTGTTCTAGTGGTTATTTTTTGGTTGGTTGTGTTCGGCTATTAACTGTATTAGATTAGGGCCCTTCTTTGCTTAATAAAAAATAACATTCTCTATGTCTACTACTAGCATAAATCCCCAAGGTAAAGGTGTAGCATCCTAAATTGTACTCCCTTACAATTTTTTCCTCATTTGGGTTGTCACCTTGGGATACATCTCTCGAGGCTTGATTGGGGCCCTGATTTTGCTCACACCATGCACTAAACTCAATATTTTCAACATATTCACTTTCTCCCACAAAATTATGAGTCCCTGATTGGTCAAGATCATAGCGACCATGCTCTGGTCCTCCCAATCAAGACCTATTTTAGGGCCTCACAATGGTAACTTGAAATGAGTGAGAACCTAGACTCTGTGTCAGCTCATGTCAAAAAATTAAGTTGTTTTTCAACCAAGAATGTATAAAATGAGGTCTACCCCTCTCATTTTGATCCCAATCCATTTGAAATCACATGTATTAATTAAGCAATCAAGCATTCAAATTCAAGTGAGAAAGCAATCGGTCTTCAATCAAGTATTGGACCAAAAGAGAAGTCAAGATTCAAGCATTGGAGATGACATTCATGTTCTATGTTTTATGAAGACTATGTACATTAAACCCTAATTCCTTGTGAAGACAAACAAAACTTCATAAAAAGGTATATCATTAGTGTTTCAAACATTTTCAACATTTCTCTAAAAAGGAAATCATTCCCATTACAATTTTTCATTTACATTTCAATTCTATTTCGTGGTCAATTCCAAAATCGAGGTTTGACCTATGACAAACCCCTATTCCCAACCATTTCCCCTTCTCTACTATGTGTAGGAATATGTACGATGCTACAATTTTCAAGATCAACATTATTCATAGAGATGGACATGTTTCCCTTTGGATGAAGAAATTTTTTGAGGACCAGAGCAATGGGCATTCTAGTCTTGAAAATTAGAAATGATCTTTTGGGAATAGATCTGAACACTCATATATTGCTTAGATCTAGGTTTGTGGCTTTGTTTGATGATTGTAGCTCAATGCTTATGCATAATTGCTTCAATTTCAACACATTTACCCTAATTTCAACATTATTAATAAAATCAATTCAAATTAAAGGGAAAAAAGAGGTAAATATAAAACCCATGGAATTTGATCAAAATTTAGATCTATCAAATTCCTCTTTCCCTTATGTAGTGATACATATGTAAAAATTAGCGATTTTACTACATCTAGTGGCGGAAACCCTAGTTTTTCACCATTACAAAAGGAAATATCATATTTAATATTTCCAATTATTTTTATAAAAATTATTAGACTATGCACAAATTTGATCCTTAATACTATAGACTCTGACAATCAAATTACTGCAATATTTTGATAATAAAATTTGTATCCAAAATTTCAACTTCTATTCCACCCTTTGAATTTTATCTAAACTTTCTTATAATAAAGTAGAAAAGAGGATTCTTCATCATTTTTTTACTAGTATAATATTTCCTTGAGATGACTCATTTGGTGTTCAATTTAATATATTTACTCATATAACTTGAAAGCCTAAAAAAATTCCACAAATTTACTCATTTCAGCCCTAAAGGTTCATATAAGGTCTAACTCATTTTAATTTTGCCAGGTTTGTCTACATTGTAGGTGAGATTATGCCCCCAATGAAAACTCATTCTCATGAGAATTTCATGCCTACTCAAACTCGCCTTTTAGTCTCCAAGATGGTTCCTTCCTAAAATTAGATTATTCTAAATTGTCTTGTCTAGTAAAGTATTACAATTTCACATCTAAGATGTTATATTCAAAAATTGATATAAGGTTAGAAGAAAATCATCTTTGGATATTATCTCATTAAGTATCTCATTATTGAAAGTAATGAAAAATATTAAACCATATGATAGAAATTGGCATGATGTAAACATATGCTAGAGTTTAGTTATAATGCATTCATTCACAGTTATAATTTTGAGGATTAAAAAAATCATAATATATGTTAAACTAAAGGTTATGGAGATTCCACACCTAAAGCCTAGTAGAAAAAAATTGAAAGGTATTTATAAAATTATATAGGCACTAAATTAGATAGCAACATAAGAGTGGAAGCTTCGAAGGTTGAGAAACATAAGAGATAAAATTGTGCTAAATCATGAAAAACCTATGTACAATCATATTTGACAACAAAGAAAATAGTGAAGGAATCCATTATAGAATTCACTATCTAAATCTTAAATTTTTATTTTGAATTTGATTATGAAATATTTTGTTTAATTAAATAACCATATCAACCTTCAACTTTTAAAAAAAAGATATATTATTGCAATTCTCTATCTATATTTATTTATCCAAAATCAAAGTTATTTGAATATAGTTATATATTAAATCTAAATTTCTCAAGTCATAATCATCAATTGAAATAGATCTATATATTAATAAATGTCTAGAGGTATTCTTCAATGGAAGCAAGTGGTTGAGTGTAATGGACTAAGCATATTATCAAAAGTTCTCATCTTTTATCTTAAATTTAACAACCATTCACACATCAAAATGTTAAATTTGATAATATACATAATATTTCAAAAATATGTGGCATTAAATTTACGTCCTTAATATAGTAAATAAAATAGTTTCAAAGTGATATAAAAACTTTTAGGTGAATCAAATGTTAAAAAATGGTATCTCAACCTTACAATGCAATGATAAAAAAAATTAGTATTAGAAAATTAATGTTGATACAGGACGACAAAGGTTCTAGGGCTTTCCATTGATAGTTAGAGGTTTGAAGGTAGTGTCCTTGACCATGGGTTCCCCTAACTTGGGGGTTGCAAAACATAAATAAATACCAAAACACATATTCATACTTTGATATCAAAACACGAACAGATACATTCAGTCTTCTACCCTTGAACAGACATTCAAATGCTGGAAACCAATAACACTGAGAGGGGGGGGGGGGGGGGGGGGGTGAATCAGTGTTATACCAGAATAAAAGATTTTAGCTTTAACAAAACATACATACACCAACCGGTATACTGGTATAGATAGAATTGATAGAAGTAATGCAACCAATAAGCCAAACATATAAATGAGAACCATAACATGTAAATTTATACGTGGAAAACCTCAATGAGGAAAAACCATGGTGGGATTTGTGACCCACAATATCAATTCACTGGCCATATGAAGAGATATTACAATATATGTTGGGGCCTGCACTTGCAGGAAGGCTTATAGCCTAGAGCACACTGCTCATCACAAAAGGAGTCTCACTGACTACATAATAATCCAGACTACAATCCAAAGAACAGTGAATTGCTCAGTATAGAATCTCCTATGCTAGAATACAGTTTTGATTTAAGCTCTGTCTGTTCTGGTCAAAACCTCAGCACCGGAATAACCCTTATAATGAATTCTTCACATACATAGTCTCTCTGATATATTTCGCATTACATTACATCCATAACCTTATACATTCCACTCATTTTTTAATCTATGCATATCCTATATATACCCTATACAAATTTATGCCTTATGTCGGCTTACAAGGATATATATAATTACATAATACATGTCGGCCTCATAACATAAATGAATAAGAATTAAACAAGTTGCCGATGCCGGATCCAAGATGCGTCAGCCTTCAATACCGATATCCTTTATCATACAGTGTCGGCCTGCATTGTCGGTGACCAAAGAAATCTTCTATCCTATCGGTGCCAGTGCAGGCGCCGGTGCCGGTGCAGGTGCCGATGCTGGTGTAGAGTCTGTGATGTGCCTGTCGGTATACCATATGAAGCCTGAACCAAAAAACATGTTGCCATCAATGACAACATAATGAAACTTAACCAATAGAGTGTCAATTGCCAACAATCTCCCCTTTGGAATTGATGGCAAAATTCATGTGAAAATTAGTCATGGTTTCAACTGCTGATTTCATCCTGCCCTGCTCCCCCTGAGTTGAATATGAAAAATGCTCAAATACTCCAAAATTCCAAGAAAACTGTAACTCCCTCTACTGTATGCAACCCTTCATTCTTTTTCACTATGCAACCTTTCATTCTTTTTCACATGTATACCACTCCCCCTTTGACATCAATGCCCAAATATTGTAAAAAGAAATGTCAAAGAATGATAACTGTACACTGAATATCTCCCAAAAAAAATGTCTTACCGAAGCTTGACCAATTTCAAGATTTCCGGGTAAGCTTTCTCTAATAACTCCACATAAGTATCCCAACCGGTTTTGAGTGTGCCAGAGATAGATATAAATCCACTCAGTAAATATGCAAGTGATTCTTTCTCATTAACTTCTGTTGGTGTGGGCTTACCAAGTATATCCATGCATTCCCTCTTATGAACACCAAGTGAAACCAATCTTGGACTCACCAAACCTCTGAGGCTTCTGGCTCTCCGAATGATTTTATCTCTTTCTTTTTCAAAAGCAAGAGATAAAGCTTATCTCTTGCTTTTGAAAAAGAAAGAGATAAGAGCATTACATTACATCCATAACCTTATACATTCCATTCATTTTTTTATCTATGCATATCCTATATATACCCTATACAAATTTATGCCTTATGTCGGCTTACAAGGATATATATAATTACATAATACATGTTGACCTCATAACATAAATGAATAAGCATTAAACAAGTTGCCGATGTTGGATCCAAGATGTGTCGGCCTTCAATACCGATATCCTTTATCATACCATGTCGGCCTGCATTGTCGGTGACTAAAGAAATCTTCTATCCTGCCAGTGTTGGTGCCGGTGTAGAGTCTGTGAAGTGCCTGTCGGTATACCATATGAACCCTAAACTAAAAAACATGTTGCTATCAATGACAACATAATGAAACTTAACCAGTAGAGTGTCAATTGCCAACAATCTCCCCTTTGGCATTGATGGCAACACTCATGTGAAAATTGGTCATGGTTTCAACTGCTGATTTCATCTTGCCCTGCTCCCCCTGAGCTGAATATGCAAAATGCTCAAATACTCCAAAATTCCAAGAACTATGTAACTCCCTTTAATGTATGCAACCCTTCTTTCTTTTTCACTATGCAACCTTTCATTCTTTTTCACATGTATACTACTCCCCCTTTGACATCAATGCCCAAAGATTGTAAAAAGAAATGTCAAAGAATGATAATTGTACACTGAATATCTCCCAAAAAAAATGTCTTACCGGAGCTTGACCAATTTCAAGATTTCCGGGTAAGCTTTCTCTAATAACTCCACATAAGTATCCCAACTGGTTTTGAGTGTGCCAGAGATAGATACAACTCCACTCAGTAAATATGCAAGTGATTCTTTCTCATTAACTTCTGCTGGTGTGGGCTTACCAAGTATATCCATGCATTCCCTCTTATTAACACCAAGCGAATCCAATATTGGACTCACCAAACCTCCGAGACTTATGGCTCTCTGAATGATCTTATCTCTTTCTTTTTCAAAAGCAAAAATTTGATTCTCCAAAGTTAAAATTTGTCCGTCTATAGATGTGGTCAGTGAAATTAGTCCATCAAAAGAGTTAGCAATATTAGCAATTTTGTCCTATACCTCTTTTATCTTTTCATCCACTTTTGTTGTAATAATTTCTATATTGCAACATACCCTGTATATATTAGTACTTTGTTTCAAATATTTTTCTATCAAAATTAACTTCTCAATCTTTTTCTTCTCTCTGTCAATGATCTGATCAAAAGTGGCTTTCTTAGCCAAAGTGAATTTTTCAAGTGCTAGACGGTTAGAGATCTGCTGTAATGATTGAAAATATTTAGAGATGTGTTCTCTTATTATCTTAAGATTGCTGAAAGGGCTCACTTCATTCTCAATCTTACATTTCGGGATCAATCTGTGCAAAACAGTTATGGATTGATCTATAATCCCTTTGTCTATGGTTCCTTCCTTCATCAGTTTTTGAGCAACCATCATCATCAGTTCTGTGGGACTCGTCTCTGTGATGTTTTTCTTTTTCACTAGAGAAGTGTCAATTGTCAATAATGATGTGTCAACAACTGGTTCCCTACTAGATTCCCCTGTTTTCTTTGGTGATTTATGTTGGTATTTTGATGATGTTTAGTTGTGATTGTCATTGATAGACACACACTTATTTGATGAATGCATTATTCTCAACTGACAGTTGTTCTGACCAGTATTGAATGTATAGTCTTTGTTTGTTCAAGACTATCGGTGTTGTGCAGAAAATGCTTACCAGTCTTAGTATGACTGAAGACCCCAAGTGGTATGAAGATCTCAAGATGAACGAAGACCCCGAGCGACAATTAATCTTTTGATCAGAACAACTATGTTCCAATTTTCCAGTCTTCACTTGTTAACCGGTGATCGGTATATGTAATTAATCGGTATACATGTAATGCGTGATGAGTTACCATCCACTAACACTATGGCGATGTTTTTGTGTTGTGTTACCAAAAGTGTCTAGATGCACTGTACCTAGGAAATTGCAATCTAGTCTTATTGGACCGACATGAAATCAAGTTCCTATATAAGGACATCATGTCTAGGGTTTTAAAAGAGTGAATAGAAGTTGTTGTGAGTGAAGTTGTTGTAAAGAGATTAGGTCTGATCAAGAAAAGATATCTCATGACTGAGATTGAGAGTGCAAAACATAGAAGACTGAAGTAATGCTTGAATGCATTAACAAGGAATTCTCAAGGATCTAATCAAGCATTCTATGCTACTATCTAGATCATTTACTTGTTGATTACTAAAATCTTTGACAAGTTTGAAACCCTTAACTAGGTAGGCCCAGTCAAGCCTTTTGTAAAAACCTCTAACAAGGTGATTCACAATTGTGAATTTGAAATCCTTTAGCAGGGTAGTCTTTAACAGGACTTATCTCCTAACAAAGATCTGGATTCCTAACAGGATTTGTTTTGATGAATAACATTGTAAGACCTTAACCGGTCTAACCTTAACCGGTCTGGTTACTATTCTATAGATAGTTGACTTGTGAGTTTTACTCACCGTGGTTTTCCCATTTGGGTTTCCACATCAAAAACATCTTGTGCTATGGTGATTGCACTTTTGTGGGTGAATGATTTATTTGCTATCTGGCTTGTTTTTGTTCTAATCAAGTTATTGTTTAACCTGCTTCACCAGTCAACAGTTAAATTGTTCAAGTGTTTATTAAAGTTATTAGGTATACTAATTCACCCCCCTCTTAGTATTCATCAATTGGTATCAGAGCCAACATTTCCATAAGTCTAACCAATTGAAAGGAGATATGGGAGAATACAGCATGAGGGAACTCACTCACCGTTTGGCTGAATCTAAGAAAGCCTATGATGAACTCAAGATCAAGTTTAAAGCCTCTTTAGCTAAGAGAAGAGATCTTGTTGAGCAGTTGATGGAAATTACCAAAAATAACTCTTCTAATGAAGCAGACATGGATGCCCTAGTTGGAGAAGTGGAGAAATTAAATGAATCCAAAACTAACCTAAGGAGGGAGTTAGAAGGACTAACTATCAGGATGAGTCAGGAACTCGAAAACAGAAGAAAAGTCAAAGATCTGGTAAAGGACAAGGAGCATGAGATCTTTAAATTAAAGCCAAAAGTCGATACCATTATCACCTATCTGCAGGAGGGTAAAGAAGAGAAAGAAGAAATGCAAGCTAAACCGAATGCAGCTATCTCTCAAAATGAAACCTTGGTGAAGACCAATGATGCTCTTTCCAAGGAACTTGTTGAGACAAAAGAAATACTTGCTAAGTTCAACCGGAGTACTATCAAGCTAGAGAAAAAGATAGAATCAGTAAAGCCATAAAAGGATACTACTAGACTTGGTTTCTCTAGATACGAGGAAGGTGAGACCTCTGGAACCAAGAATGTTGCACTAGAGAAGCAATCAACACCTAAGGAAAACAACGAAAGTAAAGGTAAGCAAAAGTTTAAACCTGTTTTCTTTAACTGTCTCAAGGAAGGACATACTACCAATGTATGTAGGAGCAAGCCTTACAATAATTTTCCTTATTTTCAAAATAATGTGGCTAGACCTGGTAGTTTTAATGGTCACTATTATACATGCAACAAGTTTGGGCATAGAGATTTTGAGTGTAGGTCAGTTATGAACAACTCTGGGAATTATCTACCAAGATCCAATGGAGTTGTCCCTAAACCTCCTATGAATTGGAAACCAAACCAATACAGAACCCATGACCATCGGTCAAATTGTTGGGTAGCGGCAACTAGTTGGAGAGCAACCTGTCTAATCTGTCATGGTAGTGGTCACACTGCTACAACATGCAGAAGGAAGAATGGAAATGTAAATACCAGACCATGGAGAACACCTTGAATGGTATGCTATCACTGCAACAAACCGGGACACACCGCCAGAGCATGTAGACTGAGAAAGAATCCATCGGGATACATATCGATCAACACTGAAGGGAAGATTGATGTTGAAACCGTTCAGGCGGATATGGACAAAACCTAGAAAAAGAAATCTGAAGTGAAGCTGTATGATGAACCAGTTTCCACACCAAGTGTGAGAATCCCTGAATCAGCAAACTGAGCTTCAAAAAGCTTAGGGGGAACATATCAGTATAAATATTTAGAAACCCCTGGAGTATATCGGTAAAACACCTTTATCGATAGTTGTTACTTGTCAACTGATAGAAGAACTGAAGTGGTAAAAAGTAAAATTAGGGTTTGGAACCCTAATAGTGGTGCATTTATTATGGTAGGTGGGATCATGTTTAAAAGTGACTTTTATCATCATTTCTACTTACCTAGTTTTTGAGAAACGTTGTTTAACCTGAGAAGCACAACCAGAGCAATCCATCTCGCATTCGAAAGAATTCAAAAAGGAATCTTGCACAAAATCTTGCAACCACTTCATACTATCAGTGTGTAAGTCAAAGTGGTAATCTAGCGTCCGGAGAAGTGTGTTTCTCTCGTCATCAACAAACCCTAAGCTCGGAGAATAAAGGTATTTCTCGTTGAAACATTCTTGTCATTTGAAATCCGTTTAATATGGCATCTGCATCTAATGTCACCTCTAGTTCTACTGAACCTAAGGACACACCTGAGCTTCTTAAGATGAGATATAATGCCTTATCTCAAATTCTCGTCAGAGTCATTGTTGAAGGCAATGTTTCGAGATATATTGACTGCAAACTAGAAGACCTAGGGTCCCTAGTAATACACTCCTAGCTGAGTCTTCTCTATGGAGAGGATAAAAAGTTTAAACCTGAATATAGCATAATAGAGAAGAAGCAATTGCATAATGCAGTTTACTTTCTCGAAGAATTTACCAAGGAACACATCAGGATCATCCTCAGTAGGGTTCATGGTGACAAGATGTACCTTGAACGAAGTCATGACATTACATCAGAGGCAATCCATGTTGTGACCAGATTTTGCAATAGTGGGGAAGTGCCCGTTCTTCGAATAATACCTAAATCTAAAGCAACGGAGCTCACTGGTTCAGTGAGTGACCAAAGAGGAATGACTGTCAACACCATTAGAGATGATTTGGTAAAATATGCATGTATGGTAATTGGATACAGAATATTCTATGCTAGAAGAATGAATTATGTTCCTTCGGCTGCGGTGCATGCAGCTTACAGAATGATGAAGGAAAATGCAGAATGTGATCTATGTACCTGTATGCAAAAACAACTCATAGATAACCCAAAGTCGATCAAATCAGATAAAACTTAGAGGTTTAAGTTTGGTCAACTACTTATTGGTCTATTTTTCTACTTTCAAAGTTACTTTCTTGGAGTCGGTGATGTTGAATGGTCAACTGATCTACCAGTTACCAGATAAATAAAGGAGAGTCTGCAAGCAGTAGGAACTACATATTCAGAGACTTTGAATAGGTATTTTGATGAATTCAAACTATGAATGAACCAGAGAATGATAATATCTGGTGATTCAGTTAAGAAATATGAAGATGACATCTGTTTCACCATCAAAACAGATGAATGCATAATGGAAGCAGTCGAACCCAAAAAAGATGTAGTTGGGCCTATAGGCTATGAGGTGGTAAATGATATATTGACAGGATATGCCTCAACCCTACTAGCTTCACCACTGGAACCCAAAAAGAAGAGGACTAGTACTTATTTAAAGAGAATCAAATCCAGTGAGGTACCAAAGGAGATAAAAGGCAAAGCAGTGCCATCAACATCGACACTGGTTACATGTGCTGCTAAACCCAAAGTGACCAAAAGGTCACTTGCCAAAAAGAAACCGGAGGCTGTTCCAGCAAAAGTACTCAAACGGACAAGGAAAACCAGGAACAACTCACCAAATCCAGAAGACTCTGAATCAGATGTAGAAGTAAAGAAGACAAGGCAATCTACTAAGAAAATGAAGTCAATCGGTAATGTACCTACAATCTCTACACCAGTAAAATTAGATATTTCTTCTTACAAACCTATGACACATTGTCAAAGGACCATAAAGAATATTAGAAGAAAAGTTCTTGATGATTTAAAAGACTATTTTGATGATTTCAGTGATAATGAAAAGGAAGATGTTGAACAAGAACTCATTAAATATCTGTGTATAAATGATTAGTCACCTTCTGAGATTAAATCTGTTACATCTAAATCTTTGTATGATTCTTTGGACAACAAATGGCGCATTGCCATTGAAAACGAGCAAGACATCAAGGAGAAAGTTTTTTCTCAATACTTTCCAGATTCTCTAGTTCTGAATTGTTTGGCATTATTGACAAGAACAAAGGCATTTTCTTCATGCGAAGAAGAAGACTTCAGCTACTCGAAGGCAAAGATTCTGAAATGGAAAAAGACACCCATTTGAAGGTGAAAACTGTTGTCAACATGCAAAAAGCATACGAAGCTAATCAGCTGGCTGAACAAGAACCTGATCTATCCACAACCATCCCCGATGAAGCCTTTGACAGTATGGGTGAAAGAATAGTAGAACAAAATGACCCCATTGATGTTGATGCACTAGATATGGAGGATACCACTCCAGATAAGGAGGAAGTTGAAAAAGAAAAACTAGAGAAAGAACAGAAAGAGAAAGCAAAAAATGAGAAACTTGAAAAAGCGAAAGCCGAGAAAGAAAAACAAGAGAAAGAGCAAGCGGAAAAAGCGCAACAAGAAAAGAAGAGACAGGAAGAAGAGGAAAAGAAGAAGAAGGAAGAAGAGGAAAAGAAGAAGAAAAAGGAAGAAGAGGAGAAGAATAAAAAGGAAGAAGAGGAAAAGAAGAAGAAGGAAGAGGAGAAACAGAGAGAAGAAGAGAGGAAGAAATAAGAGGAGGAGGTAGCCAAGGTAGTTCAAGAAAAAGAAGAAGAGGAGAAGAAAAGACAAGCGGAGGTCAAGGCCAAAGAAGGAGCAAAGATTCCTAAGGCAACTGGAGATCAAGCCAAGCAAGTTGATTCCACCAGTTCCACTAGTTTGACTCTTACCTGTCTGACCCAATCGACTGATGAAACTGAGCTACTACGAAGCATTCAATTAGAACAGGAAATATTGGAAGAACTAAGGAAAAAGAAAGAACAAGATGTCATTCAGTTTGTCATTGACACCCTCTCCAATATAATCCCTGGTACTAATCTCCCCAGTACCTACTCCTCGTTGGCTAAGCTCAAACTTCTTTGCATAGTAGTCGATGACCAGGTACAATGTCTTGAAGATGTTGCCCATGCCACTGCAAAGAAAAGCCATGAAAAGGCACTCGCAGTTGCCTTAGTACAACACATGAATGATGACCGATCAAAATTGCTTAAACAAAAAGATGATATAAGGTCAGCTATGGGTGAAGGTCACCTACTCTTGAGTAAAATTTGTCAACCGCACCTATTTTGTGAAGATGCTCTAAAGCAGAAGAAACAATTACAAATGGAGTTACAGAAGTACATCGACAACTTCAAACTACCCTATGATCCGTTCACAACCTATGGACACACTGTTCATTAGTATCAGCATCAGATTGCTAATCCTGACTCAGAGATCTGCAATCAGACTTGAGATTTGTAGGAGCTTTAGTTGCTCCTATTGCCTAAATTGCAGGTACTTCGGAAATGCTTTATGAACTTAGAAGCTATCTCTGTGACACAAGAGCTGAGCACCATAGATGCAATGGAAGAATTAGCCTTCCAAATGAAGACCGAGAGTGAAATTGTTGCCTCACTTCTTGAGTCATGGTCCTCAAACATGAAGGACTTCCTGCAAAACTTTAAATCTATTTTTGAAAAGTTTTACTCTTTATTGAAATGAACACACACTTTGTTTTTTACATTATGCAAACTGGCAATATTTTGCGTTTACTTTGTCATTGTTGGCAAAGGGGGAGTAGTGTATCTATCTATAAATTTTGACGAATACTTTGCACATACTTGTAATTTTTGCAAAGGAAGTAGTGTATATGCTTAGGGGGAGTAATTTTTCTCATGGCATTTTTATTTTGTAGTTTTAGCACTTGGATGTCAAAATTTTTCCTAAGTGTTGTCATCAATGCCAAAGGGGGAGATTGTTGGTATTTTGATGATGTTTAGTTGTGATTGTCATTGATGGACACACACTTATTTGATGAATGTATTATTCTCAATCGGTAGCTGTTCTGATCGGTATTGAATGTATAGTTTTTGTTTGTTGAAGACTATCAGCATTGTGCAGAAAATGCTTACCGGTCTTAGTATGACCGAAGACCCCAAGTGGTATGAAGATCTCAAGTTGAACGAAGACCCCAAGCGGCAATTAATCTTTTGATCAGAACAAATGTGTTCCAGTTTTCCAGTCTTCACTTGTTAACCGGTGATCGGTATATGCAATTAACCGGTATACATGTAATGCATGATGAGTTACCATCCACTGATACTATGACGATGTTTTTGTGTCGTGTTACCAAAAGTGTCTAGATGCACTATACCTAGGAAATTGCAGTCTAATCTTATTGGACCAACATGAAATCAAGTTCCTATATAAGGACATCATGTCTAGGGTTTTAAAAGAGTGAATAGAAGTTGTTGTGAGCAAAGTTATTGTAAAGAGATTAGGTTTGATCAAGAAAAGATATCTCATGACTGAGATTGAGAGTGCAAAACATAGAAGACCGAAGTAATGCTTGAATGCATTAACAAGGAATTGTCAAGGATCTAATCAAGCATTCTGTGCTACTATCTAGATTATTTACTTGTTGATTACTAATATCTTCGACAAGTTTGAAACCCTTAACCAGGTAGGCCCAGTCAAGCCTTTTGTAAAAACCTCTAACAAGGTGATTCACAGTTGTGAATTTGAAATCCTTTAACAGGGTAGTCTTTAACAGGACTTATCTCCTAACAGAGATCTGGATTCCTAACGGGATCTGTTCTGGTGAAGAACATTGTAAGACCTTAAGCGGTCTGGTTACTATTCTGTAGATAGTTGACTTGTGAGTTTTACTCACCATAGTTTTTCCCATTTGGGTTTCCATGTCAAAAACATCTTGTGTTATGGTGATTGCACTTTTGTGGGTGAATGCTTTATTTGCTATCTGGCTTGTTTTTGTTCTAATCAAGTTATTATTTAACCTTCTTCACCAGTCAGCAATTAAATTATTCAAGTGTTTATTGAAGTTATTAGGTATACTAATTCACCCCCCCCCCACTCTTAGTATTCATCAATTTATCCTTTATTACCTCCTCACTTGCACCGGTGGCTTCACCACTTGGTGCAGTCTGTGAAACTGTTGGTTCCTCTCTAGGAACAATATCCTCAACCTGTACATTAGTATCTGGAGGACAAGTGTCCTGAATGTTAATATCCTGTATAATATTTTGTGCATTAACCAGTGTCTCTGTATTTGTCTGTGCATTTGGCTCAATTTCCACTACCTTGATATTCTTCAAAACTGAGGGTGGTGTACCCATAATTCCTTTACCTTTCCCTTCAACCGATGTATCTACAGTGTCAGTCTTTATCTTTGGTGAAGTGAAGAATCCTCTATGCTCTCCCAAAAAATTTATCCAATCCTTCTGTGTTTCCTTTATTATCTCATTCATCCTTCCTAACATTAGGCTAGTTATTCTATGTTTGTTATTAAATACTTTCCTATCTGTAGCCTCAATTGTCTTCTCCATCTCATATGGTGTTATAGTAACACATATAGCTAAGTGTTCTTGTATCTTAATGTGTTTGTCTTCTTGCATTGCAGATAACCTTCTAGCATCTAATATGTTGTATAGCTCTGTCGATATTTGATTTTCTATTTCAATTAATGTTTTGTTATAGATGTCTAAATATAGAAGAGTTACTTCCTCTACCTCTCTCTGTTCATTAACTATAAATGTATCATAATAAGACTTAACATTATTCAGCATCCCATCCTTAGTTATTTCATCTACAATTTTAGCACAAGTCTTAAGCGGAATAATTGTTACATTACCAGTCTCTAGTGCCAATTCAGTGTCACTCTCCTTCCTCCTTCTGGCAGTACCAGATGCAGTTGATGGTGTAGCCTTGGGTGTCTTCTTCTGTGTCGATACTTTGATGGTGACTTTCCTAATCGGTTGTCTCCTTGGTTCCACTTTAGATTCTTCTGGTTTCTTTGTTACAACCCTTTTGAAAGCTAAAGGTGTTTCATCATTAGTCTCAGAATTTGCAACCACAGGTTCAATGTGAACTACCGGATCCTTCCTCTTTCTCCCTTTCTCCGAGACAACATCAATGAGTGCCTTAATGTCCTTAGAAACCTTTTATACAAACTTGCTTGCCTTACCTTCTTATTTTTCCCTCTTCTTCCGGTTGAACTCAATTTCAACCTCAAAAGTCTTTTGTTGTGCTGTTCCACAAGGTTTTTTTGCTTCATCTATTTCTACATCTATCATAATTTTTGCATAAGCATCAAGGATTAATGCATCCACCTCATATCCCATTTCCTCTATCCAAATCTTCCGGGGCTTAACTGCCTCCATGAGAGTCACATCCTTCTTAACCATGAAACAAATGTCGGTAGAGTATTTCTCTATAATTTGCTTAGGTATCCTTATTCTAGACCTCATAGATTTCTGAAAAGCCTTGAAGTAACCCTATACCTTGTCATCTCTAAGACTTCCCAATGCAGCAATTGATTGCTTAAGTTGTCTTCTTACTGGGATGTCAAAAGTCCATTGCTTCCTTCCAGAACTAGAGGTATCATTTAGAAAGTATAACATTAAGCACACTAACAGATTTCCATACCGAAAGGTGCCCGTCTTCTCACCTTTAATCTTTCCTAAATTGATCAATAACTCCTCAAGCATCCAGTCACAGAGATCTAACTCGATATTTTCTCTCATCATTCTATAAGCAACCAAAATACATGAACTAGAGACTGAATTCAGTCAGTTAGACCAAGTTACCTTGTAACCTATGATCATGCTGCCAAATTTGATGTCGGTGTCGGTGATAGTGTTCACCTTCATTAATCTCTTGTTTGATGTAGCATCGATTATCTTCCTTACTAAGTCATTTGATACTTTCTTATTTGGATGTTGCCCTATTAATGGTAAACCAGTAATTGCCCAAATGGCTTCCTTAGTGATTTTGTAGGGTCGGTCCAACCATATGAATTCCCCATGTACTCTGCTTAGTACATATCTGACAATCTCATCCTAGAATTTCAGAATATCCAAGATATTAGTGAGCCCTAGATCTTCGATGTGTTTATATGTCGGTTTGATTTTACTAGATTCTCCCATGAGTTCATTCATATACATCCCCTTGATTTTTGAGGTACCTAAGTCCTCTATATGATAATGAATATAAGCCGTAACATCTTCTACATATACCACTCCCTCCAGGATGCGAGAAAGTGCTCCAACCGAATCTTCCTTCATAGTCACATGTGGATACCGTTTGAAAATTGTCCTAGGGCGGTCCTTAATTTCTACTATAGTTGGATTTGCAACAAAGATAGGAGCAGAAGATGATCTTGATTCCATGATTCAATAAAAATACCTTTAGAACTCTGTCGGTGAAAACCTCTTATCAAATCCTTCCAGATGCCAGTGTGATCGTTCAAGATAAAATTTGATTGCCTTTGAATAGTTTCTGATTGCACTAAGTGGCTCTGAATTGATCTAAAATTGTTCTAAACGCTGGGTGATTAATAATGAAGTATGATTGGCCTTTTATCCATCGAGAAAACCTTAATTTTCTATTGACATAAATGACTGCCGGTGAATGATACCAGATCTCACTCTAAATATATCAATGTCGGATAATCCTTTCCAATATCTGGAACATCTTCCAGAATCTCCTCCAGGGGCATATGCATCATCTTTCATGAAATTTTGCCTACCCCTAAGGCATCTACCTTAGTTACTGGATGAGCTTACTACAGGTGTAGGAGCAGCCTCTCCTGTCAGATAGGTAACCGCCGGGACATTCCCATCTAATGATTTCTCTTCAATCTTTCTGGCCTATCTCTGAGTATGATCTTGCTGGATTTCATTAACCTCCTCTTTTCCTTTATCATTTATTCCTCCATTGCTAATTGGTGGATTTTTGCTTCTACAGTTCTTAGCAATATGTCTGACTTCATTGCATGCATAACATGTAACATTGTTCTTTTGAATTTCCTTGCTAAAACTGGTGAAATTACTTGACCTGCACTGATCAGCCATATGTCCAAATTTTCCACAAGAATAGCATTTTACATTCATTCTGTAATCTTTTGTCTTATGACCAATTTTATTGCATTTAGAACATTTACCGAGAGCAGAATCAAGATTTTAATTTGCTCTGTTTCTACATTGCTTAGCCATGTGACCAAATATATTGCAAACGAAACATCTACCATTGAATTTATAAGCATTGAATTGTCTTACCGATGTCTTATGGTTTTGATCTTCATTAGTAGTACTGGAACTCTGTCCTTGCTCAAATCCGAGTCCACTGGAATCTCCAATCTGCCTCTATCTCTTCAGTAACTCATCAAGCTGTGCTGAGCTGATCTTGAATTTTTCTTTGTACTCACTTGCAGTAGTTAAACCATCTCTTAGTGCTGTCATTTGTCTCAAGCTCTTGCTCATTGCTCTGGGTTTGTACCAAATTAGACCTTAATATCTCATTTTTATGAGTCAACCTATCACATTCTTCAAATATGTTCTTCGGGGATACAACAAGATTTTCTTCCTTTTTCTTTTTGTCCTCAATATCCTTGGATAACCCGATACTCATAGTTTGCATTTCATTCTTCATAACCATGTTCTCCTAACTTAATTTCTGACATTGTTCCTTAAGTGCATCTTCATCATCTTGATTTTGCAAAAGCTCCTTCCTCCTAGCTTGAACAAATGAGAATATCTCTTGTAGGACAAGAATAAATTATTTAGCAGAATTCAACTCATCTTGTAACTTTAAGTTCTTCAATCTTTCAGCATCATAATCTTCAAGTGCCATCTCAAGCTGTTTCTCAAAAGCCATATTCAATGATTCTGGTTTCAAGATCTTCCTCAAGCTGTTAAACTTCCTCTGAGGCACAAGGCTCTGATACCAATTGTTGGAAACCAAAAACACTGAGAGGGGGGGCGGGGTGGGGGGTGGTGAATCAGTGTTATATCGGAATAAAAGATTTTAGCTTTAACAAAACATGCATACACCAACCGATATACTGGTATAGACAGAATTGAAAAAAGTAATGCAACCAATAAGCCAAACATATAAATGAGAACCATAACACACAGATTTATACATGGAAAACCTCAATTAGGAAAAACCACAGTGGGATTTTTGACCCACAATATCAATTCACTGACCATATGAAGAGATATTACAATATATGTTAAGGCTTGCACTTGCAGGAAGGATTACAGCCTAGAGCACACTGCTCATCACAAAAGGAGTCTCACTAACTACATAATAATCCATACTACAATCCGAAGAATAGTGAATTGCTCAGTATAGCATCTCCTATGCCAGAATATAGTTCCGGTTTAAGCTCTGTCTATTCCGGTCAAAACCTCAGTACTAGAATAACCCTAACAATGAATTCCTCACATACATAGTCTCTCTGATATATTTCGCATTACATTACGTCCATAACCTTATACATTCCATTCATTTTTCTATCTATGCATATCCTATATATACCTTATACAAATTTATGCCTTATGTCGGCTTACAAGGATATATATAATTACATAATACATGTCAACCTCATAACATAAATGAATAAGCATTAAACAAGTTGCCGATGCCGGATCCAAGATGTGTTGACCTTCAGTACCAATATCATTTATCATACCGTGTCGGCCTGTATTGTCGGTGACCAAAGAAATCTTCTATCCTGCTGATGTCAGTGTAGAGTTTGTGAAGTGCCTGCTGGTATACCATATGAAGCCTGAACCCAAAAACATGTTGCCATCAATGACAATATAATGAAACTTAACCAGCAGAGTGTCAATTGCCAACATCAAGCCCATAACAAACTTCCTATAAAAAAAGACCTTTAAACCCATAACAAACTTCCTGTAAAAAAAAACCAAGAATGTAAAGGAAAAAAAAGACAATATAATGGCAACAAGAACTTCAAATGTACTTCATTACAAGAACTCTGAATGACACTATTAATTCATCAATGCAACCGGCTTGACAGAGCTTGTATTGGGAGAATCAAATAGTTATCAGACACAACGCTTACACACACAGCTTCATTATTATTCAAAAATTGAATTACAAAACATGAGTCACACTTACAAATTTTAATTATAGATTGATAAATTTCTATTTTACATTTCTTAAAAATAACGCCCTGCCTTATTTTATGTAATGACTACATATTGAAATATAATGATTAATAAAAATTATAAACAGAATGTTCACTTTCTGCACTATCCAAGAAAAAAAGAAAATAACATTCTATTGGTTAAAAATTTTAGTGCAACTGAAGTCAATTCCTGCTCGCCCTTGCTCAAATTAGTATTGGGTGGAAGAAACCAAGGCCTCAGTTGTACAGGGGGGGAATACAATTTCTATATCTAGACATAAATATATTCCATTTCAGCCTCTACGGATAAGAAAGAAATTTGAAGGCAAGATAACATTCTATTAGTTAGAGCAGCGACCCACGGATCAATAGTAAGCGAAACTTGCACTTCCTCGTTTACTATAAATTGAGTTACTATTGCATCTAAATTTGTTTGAAATAAAAAGTATAAGCATACTCAGAGAATTTGTTTGAAATAAAAGCATAAGCATAGTTAGAGAATGGAGGTGGAAGAAAGCATATTGCTTTGGCCGTAAAGGAGGATGTGGAGCTGAGCGAACTTTTAAGACAAGGAGTCTTTGCCCAAAGCGGTGTTGTGACTGTTCTCATCACATCTATTTGTATGTCGATAGTGTACGATGAAACTGTTGAAGGGTAGATTTTATTTCATTTCAACGGTTAAACCTTGAAGAAACATCACAGTTCAATCTTATGCTCTGAAGCTTCTTGTGTGTGGTTTTTTCTGTCATTTTAGACCATGTTTCTGCGGTCTTATATAACTAAATGATCTATATATAATTAAATATTCTATTCATATGGGAAAGTATTGAATTTTGTTAAATTAATTGTGAAGAATATAATCATCTCAATGATTTTTTCTAAGATGTTGATGAGATTTTCATTATTCTTTTATGAATAGAATCGAAAGAATCTTTCTTAATTCAAAATGATAATCAAAACTATTCAAGTTGAAGAGCACTAGAAATTTATTATTAGGCATGGAATTGCTCTACTACCTAGATACTAACTAGAGAAAGTATTGAACTTGGACACATCATCTTAGAAAGATTGATTGTTGTCTTTTTTAACTTTGTTCACATTTCTAGGGGTTGACCTAGGATAACTTACTCCTTGTAATACAATGACATCCTTTCTAATTATTCTTACATACTACCTATCTTGTAGAAATCACAAAAGGAAAAGAACACAAAGGCACACCAAGAAATAGAAGAGTAGAATCTGATCATATGTAAGAATGCATCTCAATAAGGAGGATTAATCTATTATCACAATATTTTCTTGAACTAGTCAACTTTCCCTCTAACAAAGTGCAAATCCAATAGAAAATCCAAAGTGAATATCACTAGCATCCTAATTCAAAACCAAAAATCTTTTTTTGTTTTGTTTTTTGTGATATTCTAGATTTGCACATATTATTTGGTTATAGAGTTAACTACTATCTTCCTTGAATTTACTTTCCTAACATGGAAAATACACTTGTCCAAGTTATTCATCACCAATTATCATTAGTTGACCTAAGCTTATTTGTGCTTATATGTATGCTTTATATTTTCTTAGCTTAGGTTAACCCAAATGACATTACAATTTCATTTCGGTAAACTTGATCAATCCTACATAACCTAGTTTGCTTCAAACATTTCTTATTTCATTCTTTATTTTTAGATTTATCTTTTTTATTATTACATCTCATATTTAAATATGAATTCTTTTTTAAAATTCTCTCACTTCATTACTTTAAAGTTCCTTATTTTTTATTAAGGTATTTTAGCTTTATTAGGAAATCTCACTAGCAAACAAGGGAAGGATAGTGAGGGATGACCATGAAGAGCATGACCCAATGACTAAAGGAGCAATATTTCTAAGGTGGGATTAGACAAGGGAGGAATCCCTATTCCTCAAGGTCCAACTTTCAAGTGAATTTGGTATAAATCATCTCAAACAAGCACAATATATTCTTGATTGCAAATCAAGCAAGATCTAGAAAATAGAACACTTTGATTATCAAAAAGTAACTAGGTTAAAATAGTTTATTGCAAAGGTCTAATATGAAGGATTATAATCCAATGTGTATTCATTTACTTGTTGTTGTGAATCTTATATTTGATATGTTTCCTAAGAACAAAGATGATTTAGAGAATATGTATAGTATCCCATTTGTGAGTTTTGTTGGAAGTCTTGTGTATGCAATGATATGCATGAGACTAGATATTACTCAAGCAGTGGGATTTTGAGTAGATTTATATCTAAATTGGGTCGAGAACATTAAGATTATGTGAAATAGATGTTTAAATATTTTCAAGTACTTTTAAATATTGTTTGATTTATTATAGTTCTAATGGTGTCAGCAAGACATTGGACATACAAGGATTTTTGGATGCAGATTAGGCCAATGACTTATTTAGTAGAGGGTCTACAAGTGGTTGTGTTTCCACATTATTCATTGGTGTGATAAGTTGGATGGGTAAGATGAAACCCGCAATTGTTTTATCTACTATTGAGGTTGAATATATGTTTGCTACTCATGTGTTTAAGAAGGTTGTATGACTATAGAGACTAAGTGTAGGTATGTATTTAGATTGTAAGAAAATTGAATTTGGGTCTAACTATTAGTTAGTAATTTATTTAGTTAAGAATACTCTATATCATGCACAAACTAAGCATGTTGATCTTCCATATCACTTTTTGTGAGAAATAGTTGTGAACAAATAGATTAATATGAAGAAGGTTGACACTCAAGAAGATATTATAGATTCACTTCCAAAACCTACTAGAACCAAAAAGTTATCTTGGTCTAAGAAGGCCATGTACCTAATATTTGGTGTATAAATATTTTTCAATGGATATATTTACAAGCTAAATGGTAAATGAGAGATTATTAGAATTAAAGTAACATTCACTTCATTAATATTATGTTAAAATATTTATAATTTATATTCTAACATCTTTGAAAAGTGTACATAGACATGTAAGCTATTAAAGGATAAATAATTATTTATCTTAAAAAATTATTGTATATATATTCATCATAGAAAGTGGGATTAACAAGGCAACTGTAAATTAAATAAATTATGAATTTTTTATCTATTCCAAAGGGATGTCTAGGAGAGGAGAGGATAATCAGGTGACTATTGAATTCCCCACAAAATAGGGTACCTAGCTTGAGGTATAAAATCATAGTTCATATTCTAAAGTGGAAAGGTGAAAAGTCGTATGCTTATCTTCTCAAGTGGGGTAATGTATTTTGGAGGGAGAGTTTGGGAAGGTCAAAGGACACATGTAGCTCTTCATTTTCACATTTCCGATTGTGACTTTTCATTTTTTGCAACCAAATTGGAGGGTTATAAATATGTGTTTTGGGGTAAAATTTTACTCATTACTCAGAATGTAGTTCATAGATCTAAGAGACTATTTTTTTATAGGTTATTGAGCATTGAAGAAGAACATTTGTTATACTCAAACAGGCCTGGAATTTGACAGGCTATATGGCCGTTTTTGCACTTTTAGACCGTATATTACAACTAATAAAATTAGTGGACTGTATGTATCGACAACTATTTTTTCCACAAACTGTATATATGACACTTACAATTATTAATAAGCCGTAAAAATTTATAATAGGTAATATATATTATTTTACAACGTTTATTATAAATATATGAATTTATTTAGAATATTTGAAAATGGTAAGATTAAGATATAATTGTTTTTAATTTAATATTATTTTTTATATGAATTTTTAGTATGTTTTTTCTTATATAAATTTAGAAACTTTGTTAATTTATTTTTTAATATTTTTTATAAGATTGTCTTAAATATCAATATAGAAACTTCTAACAATTAAATGATAAGATATAATCATTTCTGATTTTTGAAAATATTGTAATAAAAAAATCTAAAATAGTTTCTATTTTTATAATAAACAAGATTTTTGGGTGTGAATTAAAAACTTACAAGTTTAAGATTTTTTTAGTGCATTACTAATTTATCATTGCTTTTTATTTTTTTTAAGTTTTTTGATGGAATTATTTTTTTTCATCGCAATTGAATTTTATTAGAACTTCAATTCTGTGAAGCTTAAAGAATTTATATTAAACTATTCACAAATTATAAAAAATTGACACTTAACATTTTTTTAAAAACGTAAAACGAAAGGCATTAGAATTATTAAACCGTCATAAAAAATTCATATGAAGGCAGGGGTGGCCGTCAAATTCTAGGCCTATACTCAAATATTAGAGTGATAATATCTTTTGGCCTCTATTACTAGTGGATTTTCTTCTCTCTTTTTTTCAAAGATTTCTTTATATATAAATATGAGTTTATTGTGATTTGTTCATTATATTTTTATATTTGATATTCTATAAAATTAAGAATTTGAATTTAGATCATTTTATATTTGTTGGAATGTGAAGTCCAAATTGGACTCTTAGCTAGCAGTGGTTGAGTCAGCATGGCTATCTTAGCTAGTAGTGGTTGCGTCATCATGGAGTACCCACTAGTTGTGTGACTTACTATAAATATAAAGTTTTGTTAACAACCTTTCTATAAATAGTAATTTTGACATGTGTTTTACATGCTGTGCAAGTCATACGTACTATATTTAGTAAGTTGTCTTCAAGTAGGACTCTACAACTTGGTTGTTTTAGGTTGCTCGAAGTCATGTTTTGATGTATAGTTTTGAGATTGTTGTAACTCTGTAAATCTTGAGAATCAATACAAAGACAAAATTTTCCCATGGTTTTTTACTAGTATATTTTTATCAAGTTTTTCCACATAAATCTGTGTGTTATGTACTATTGTTCTTCTTTGCAAATTTTCCACACTTGTTATTTTTCTCACAATATTTACATACAACAATCTACATGATATATAAACAAATTTTATTATAATAAACTTAATTTAATAATTCGACTTTCAATCCCATCGACATTAATGAAGATGGCATTGAATGAACAATTTGCTTTGTTGCCAAAATTGAATGGCATTTTGAGAAGTAGCATTTTCTTCCAGGAGAAAATGTCCACTTGCCTTACGAACACTGCACTCCCACGTTGTAACAATCGATCATGTAGAGAGTATGAACAACGCATAGTGTACCTCCTTTAATAAATGATTTGTATCCCAAATGAATACTAACATGATAAATTTTCCACTGCAATCTCCTTTCATGCGTGATGGGACTTCCATTGAGAGCCATAGCCGTCGTCCAAATATGTCATTAGCACACACACCTGTGAAAGATGATCAGTCTCCTCGCTTTCTTCCACAAACCAAAAGAAAAGTGATACACACAATGCAACTTTGCACTGTGAGATTCTTTTGACCTACAAGATGTTGTGATTCACCATCTGATTCAGAAGATAGTGACATGTCCAATTGCTCCAAATGACGAAAATCCTATCATTCAAACACATCTGGAGATTAAGTTCACTATTTTGAGAAAACAGTATCTTTTGTTTGGAAATATGAAAGCGAAGAATTATTGAATTTGGATGCTACTCAAAAATCGAAGAGAAATACCAACGCGGAAAACGCGTACCTTCAACAACAATGCTGTCACAGCCTATCATGCATAGCTCTTTCTTTTCGGAGAAAGAAGAGTCAAAGCATCATCCCTAAAAGGACTGAAAAACAGGTTGGTTAAAAGCATCACCCTCAAGGGAGGGTAAATGAGAAAGGGAATAATTAACAGATGGGTTAAAAGTTGATGAGTGTACAGAATGTTGGGACTGGACAAGATGTGTAATAAAAGTTAAGGACTGGAAAAGAGGTTGGTTAACAACACCATTCTCAAGGGACTTGACAATAAGTGGGTTAAAAGCTTAAAAGTTAAGGACAGGAAATCAGGTCGGTTAACAGCATCATCTTCAAAGAACTGGAAAACAGGTTGGTTAAAAGCATCACCTTCAAGGGATGATAAAATAGGTCGGTTAACAAGGGGATGGTCAACAGGTGGGTTAACAGTTGAGGATAGAAAAAAAGCTCGGTTGAAAGTTAAATCTGAGGGCTGCAAACAAAGTTGCTGAAAAAGGATTGATGATGGTGGTGGAAAAGGATTGAAGAAGATTTCCTGCAATCTTAAGCATCCTGAAATGTGTAGAGATCTGAGGCATTCTGGAAGAGAGTCCAATCTATCAAGTTTCTTACATCCGTCTAGTCTACGATGTCTCAAAGATTTCCAAGGGCGCAGTGTTTGAAGTCGAGTAAGACTTTCACAGTGAGATAAATCAAGAGTCTCCAAAAGTTTATTATAATTGGCGAAATATATTGCTTGCAATTTTGAGCATCTTCTGGCATTGAGATTGATGAGGCCTTCTGGGAGAGCAGGGAATACTACAAGTTGTTCATTACAGGCCATCTTTAGATTCACTAAAGACTTCAGGTATTCAAAACTTCGTGGAAATTCTGACAAGAAATTGTTGCTAACATCAAATGTCTTTAGCTTGATAAGATTTCCAAAAGCTTCAGGCAGGGCCTGTAAACTGCATCTGCTTAAATATAACTCTTCCAAGCATTGAAGCTCACAGATTTCATTTGGAAGGCAACTTTGTTTAGTACCGCTCATATCAAGGTATCTCAGATATATAAGTTTGGCTATGGATTTAGGCAGAACAGGGGAAAGGACAGATGATCTATTATGGTCACTACCGCTCTCTATTCCAGCCATCTATCAGAGCAAAAAGTCAGATTATGAGATCATGGCCAAAAATATTACTCCTACAAAGCAAAGAATGATTTGTATACTGCTTTTTGGTCCTTATTACACTAAAACTTGAGAAGAGAGTAACTGACCTGGGGATCGTAGTTCTTCAATTGACACTCGGATAAGACCAGATATTTTAGATTTGTAGGTAGTCTTTTTATCTCGGTCTTTACCTGCAATTCCCACCATAGCAAGAAACCTAATTTCTGCAATGGTGCCAAAGTGTCTAAATGCTGAAGCTCCATGCGCTTTCTCCACACGAGGCCCTCTATATTTGAGTTTTCCTGTTTAAGATGGAAAGCAAGACATCACTCAGCAACGTTTCAACCCAGTGGAGTTTATGAAGCACAGCCAAAAAAATCCGTTTTTCCAGACTGACGAGAAATTAGGAATTGTTCGAGCTTACCTCGTTTGGAACATAAAAACAACTAGTTATTCCTACAAAGTTTGTAAAAGAGTATGAACAGTACCTGGATGGTCGTGGCAGTCATTAGAGTACGTATGTCCTCCTCCCGCCAAACTCTACTGCGTTTGGTTGGGTTGTTCCAGGATTCCTCTCGGACTATTCGTCTACCCATGTCTCTTATCTGATCATGCATACAAAATTCCCAAAAGTACTGACCCCTGTAGTCGTCTTCATCCACATCATCATCTATGGCCTCAATATGTCTGTGCTTGTGAATTACAAGGAGTGCCTTCTCTTCAAGGGTTTTAAGACTTGTAAACACAGACTCACACCCAAAAGCACTCCAGAATCTAACATAGAAATCTGTACTGAAAGCCCTATTCTCAATGAAGTCACTACTCTTACTTTCAACGAAGAAACAGGCTATGTCTAAGAAGATGTGTTGCTCTACAGAGGCTAGATTATCGTAACTGATTTTGAGGGTTTCAAAGGCAACATCGTGGCCGACATTTTCAAGTTTGTGCAGGACTTCAGGCCAATACCTAGTCTTATCTCTATTGTATAGGTCTGTGCCTATAATTCTCAAAGACAGAGGAAGACCCGAACAAGTTTTCACAATTCTCTCTGTCATATTTTCAAAGCCTTTTTCCGGGTGCTCTCTGCGAAAGGCATGCCAACTGAATAGCTCCAGAGCTTCTGCATGCTCAAGTCCTCTCATGGGGTAAATCACATCAACTTGCCGCACCTCCAAGACACGTTTATCTCGGGTTGTAATGATGATTTTGCTACCTTTCCCAAACCAGTCACCCATTAGAGCATCTAACTGTCGCTCATTGTCAACATCATCCAAGACCACCAGTGCTTTTATGGAAGCCAAACGAGTTCTCATTACAATATTTCCATGATCAATATCATTCAGCTTTATCTTAGTTTTCAACAGATCCTTGAGGATCTGTTGCTGCAATTTTATAGGTCCCTTGCGGGATTCCTCAAGTTTTACATTAGATACAAAAGAGGAAGTTTCAAAGAGATGACGGATCTCGTTATAAAGGGCTTTTGACAGGTTGGTTTTACCCAGACCACCCATGCCCCAAATACCAAGGGTGAGCCTATCACTTGTCTCATCGCCCAATCTCAACAACTGTAGCACCTTCTCACAGCGAGGTATGAGTCCCACAGGGTGTTGGGCCACCTCTAGCATTCCGAAATCCAATGTCTGGAGAACGTCCTTCACCACTTGATTCACAAGCTTCCCTTCGTACCTGCAACATTCCAGAACACATAAATTTCATATTTCTTAGATGGCTCTGATTTAAAAACTTAAAGCAGAAATGAAAGACAAGAAATACCCGGCGGACGTTTCTACGAGAGACCACCCAGATAAATAAGAGACTTCACACAGCACATCTCTCCAGCCTTTGATCACCTCTGGGCGATACGGACCTTGAGTGCAATGTTTATTAAAAGCCTTAGCATATGGGCCTCCTCCATGCCTGACATGTGAGGGTTCCACATTATAAAAGAGAGGTATCATAATGTGCGCGTTTGTGGACTTCATTTGCCACATCAGGGAGACCTCCCTGAGGCACCATACTGAAGTCGCATAATCAGGAGAAAATATGGGTATATAGATTGTAGAGTTTTGAATGGCCTGCTGCAGACTCATACCAATTACTTCACCCTTTTCCAATTTCTCACTGTCTATAAAGACATTCAATCCTGCAATGGAGAGAGATTGGTAAAGATGATCCGCAAAGGTTTTTCTCACATCGGGACCCCGAAAACTCAAGAAAACGTCGTATTTTTTTCTGTCACGAATGGGCAATTGTGATGCCCGAGGATTGTAATGGCAGAAATCCCCCATTTGCAGTACTTGGAAAAGAAGAAAGAATGTTAGTAGCTAAAGAATAGAAGCTTGCTTGCATCTGGGCAGCCATACATACTAATAAGAAGGGAAGAATTCCACGAAATCAGAAGGAAGCTGCAGAGGAAGAGAACGGAAAGATTGAGAAGAGAAGAAAGATCTTCTAGATAAGATTTAATTGCCACTTGGAATGTTGTCTTCCTTGGATTGCTCACGTGGATGGTTGTCTTCCATATCCGAGCTGGAATTCCAGTAACTAGTTTTTAATTGAGCGCTTTGTTTAAACTGTTCAGTTTATTAATTTAATAATTAAACATACATTTACAACTTTAAAAGTTGTATAACTAGTATATCTATATTTAAAAAATATATGTAAAATATGCCAAGAGATATCTTATAATAAAAGAGAATCATTGTAAAATAAATGTTCTTCTAAAATACTAAATACCAAGAATACAAATCCGTTAAAGTCCTATATGCAAAAAGTTGTGAATCTTGCTGAAGACAAGTGGCGAGGGTTCTATTTTGTAATGACCCTTACTATAAAGGCCACTAATAAACCCCAAATTTGAACTGAGACAATTTGTCAAACACTTGGCATGCACTGAATTGTTTTGTTTGTGATGTAGTGTTTCAATATGATAGTTGTTTTGAGCATCAAGTACAATTCAGATAACAATACCAATATTGAAATGTAACACAATAAACAATAATGAAACTCTAAATATTCATGCAAGGACTTCAATGCTAATATATCATGAATTTCCCAAATTCTGATTGCATTGTTCAGTAGACTAATTTTCTAAAAATGTATGACTGTTACAAACTCCTACACGAGCACTGAATTTATGACAAGAGAATGTATAAACTATCACACATGAACAATGACCTTGCAATGCACCTTCTCTACTATATCAATACAACTACAAGATAGCAATGTCTGATTACAATGGACTGTTTTCTGAATACATATATGACTGTTACAACTGTGCACTTCTATCATAAAAATTGACAACAAAAACCATGCAATGGAACCTGGAAATTGCTCCTTGAACTCCGATTATGAAATGCTGATGAAAGGAGGACTGGACTGTCCCAAGAATGCCCTGTTGTCACTACCGTACTGTCCCTGTTGCAGGCCGTACCTGGGTCGTACTGTGCGGCTGCAGTACCAAATTTTGAACTGGGATGAATTCAAAACCCTTATTCACCAAATACAAGCCCTCAAATCAACCTTCAATTGAAATCCAACATGAAATGGCTGAGTACCATCTCCAATAACGCAACCCTTCAGAAGATATTTCACTTCCTCAGTTATGCTAATCTAAGGGAGTTATCGTTCCCAAAGATCAATGATATTTGCAGACCTTCAAGTTCCACAAATGCTCAAGTAGATGCACTAGAGAAAATAGACTTCGATGCCAAATGAGAGACCCATGGGGTCTATTTATACACATAATAGAATCTTCTAGAAGCCTCTTAGTCTTTCTAGAAGTATCCATAACTTTCTAGAAGTATCCATAATATAATCTTCTAGAAGCCTCTTAGTCTTTCTAGAAGTATCCATGACTTTCTAGAAGTATCCATAATAGAATCTTCTAGAAGCCTCATTGCACTTTTTAGATTGCACCTCAATAACATTTTGGCCCCAAATAAAAAGTAATAATAAATATAATGTCTCCAAGAGCATAATGAGCCATCCAATCACCAAATAAACGCCAAAATGACTCTCTCATCACAACCATCTGCCTACGAGAGTCTGGAATAGGCAAATCCACGTAAAGTGTCATGTCATACTAAAGAGGGGACATGACAGTCCGCCCTTCCTGAAATTGCTTGGCCTCAAGCAATCTCAATGCAGGATGCTGCAGAATGGCTTCAGTCTCCCAAGTGGCATCCTCAACAGGAAGATCTCTCCACTTCACCAAATACTCCCTGATAACTCTCCTGCGGAGCTGTTTCTCCCTACTATCCAAAATAGACTCTAGCACCAATATCAACTTCCCCTCATCATCCAAGGGTGGTAGCACTATGGAAGGCACAACATGCTGTCCTAATGCCTTCTTGAGGCGCGACACATGGAACACATTGTGCACCCTGCTATCTGCTGGAAGCTCAAGCTCATAAGCCAACTCTCCTACCCGCCTGATAATCCTAAAAGGCCCATAATAGCGCGGCTTAAGCTTTTCTGACCCACTCTTCTTAAGAGTAGACTGTCTATAGGGCTGAAGCATGAGGTAAACCATATCACCAACCTCAAAACTCCTCTCAATCCGCTTCTGATCTGCGTACTGCTTGTACTGATTCTATGCCCTGGCCATATTATCCTTGAGAGCATCAACAATGTCCTTGCTCTCCTGAAGCAAATCCTCGGCACGTGGAACTCTAACATCAGACATCAGCAAATCAATGAAGCTAGGCGCATCATACCCATATAGAGCTCTGAAAGGTGTCATTTGAATCGACATGTGGAATGTGGTATTATAACAATACTCACACAAATGAATCCATCTCACCCATGCCCTCTGCTGACCAACCACGTAATTCCTCAGATAACCTTCCACCCACTTGTTCACTATCTCCGTCTGTCCATCCGTCTGTGGGTGATAACTAGTGCTAGGTGTAAGTTCAGTGCCACAAAGTTTGAATACCTCTTGCCAAAAGTGACTCAAAAATCTACTGTCCCTGTCACTCACTATGTTGCGGGGTATCCCATGCAATCTGAAGACCCCTCTGAAGAAGACCTCAGCTACCTGTACTGCTGTGTAAGTAGTAGTGATGGGAAAGAAGTGTGCATACTTCGTCAGTCTATCCACTACTATGTAGATGCAATCATGCCCTTGAGCCTTGGGCAAGCCCGTAATGAAGTCCATAGATATGCATTCCCACTTCTGATCTGGAATGGGAAGTGGCTGTAGGAGCCCAGCTGGAAAGGTGTGCTCTTGTTTGTTCTGCTGACAAATAGGGCACTCACGAACATACTGCAAAACATCTGACTTAAGCCCTTTCCAAGTGAACCGCTCCCGAACCTGTCTATATGTCTTGAAGTACCCGGGGTGAACAACTGTAGGTGAATCATGAAGAGCCCTTAATATAGATTGCTTCACCTTCGATCTTGGGACTAGAAATATCCTGCTCTTGTAGATAATCAAATCATCTACAAGTGTATACCGGGTATCAATAACTGACCCATCAACTATCCCTGACGCCCATGGGTCTCTAGCATACTCTGCCACTATCATATGTCTCCAATCCTCTGATATTTCAATCAATGCACTGAGATGTGGTCTACATGACAATGCATCTGCTACCACATTCTGAGTCCCTCTCACATATGATATGTCAAAATCGTAAGCTTGTAGCTTACTCACCCACTTCTGTTGTCTATCGTTGAGATCTCTTTGACTAAGGAAATGCCTCAAACTGTTGTGGTCAATTTTAATACAAAACTTACCACCCACTAGATACTGTCTAAACTTAGCCAATGCGTGCATGATGGCTAACATCTCCTTGTCATAGATGCTGAAAGATCTCTCTGGACCACGGAGTTTCCTGCTCTCATATGCAATAGGGTGCTTGTCCTGCATCAACACAGCACCTATACCATCACCGGATGCATCACATTGAAGCTCAAATGGCTTTGAGAAATCAGGCAAGGCTAACACCGGGCATGAGGTCATGATCTCCTTGAACCTGTCAAAGCAAGTCTGTGCCTCCGGTGTCCAATCAAAGGCCCCCTTCTTCAGCAAATCTGTCATAGGGGCTGCATGTTGTGAGTATCCACTAACGAATCTGCGGTAGAAGCCACATAGGCCCAGGAACCCTCTCAACTGTGTCAAGTTCTCAGGAATAGGCCACTCTACTATAGCACGGATCTTATCAGCATCCATCCTTACTCCCTCTGCACTGATAATATGTCCTAAATATAAGAGCTCAGTCATACCCAAATCACACTTGGACTCCTTGGCATACAAGGATTCCTTCTGCAATATGCTTAATACTGTCTCCAGATGCTCAAGATGTTCCTGCCATGATCTACTGTATACCAAAATGTCATTGAAGAAAACCAATACAAATCTCCTCAACTGATGATGGAAGACCTTATTCATCGTAGACTGAAAAGTAGCTGGTGCATTGGTCAACCCAAATGGCATGACCACAAACTCAAAGTGTCCACAATGACATCTAAATGCCGTCTTCTCCACATCCTGCTCTCTAACTTTGATCTGATGATATCCTGATCTCAAATCTATCTTGCTGAAGTAGCATGCCCCATGAAGCTCATCTATCAGCTCATCAATCCGTGGGATAGGGTATCTATTCTTAATAGTCCTCTTGTTCAACACCCGATAGTCAATGCACATACGTAACGAGCCATCCTTCTTCTTCACCAACACTACTGAAGAAGCAAAAGGAGACTTGCTCGGTCTAATATGCCCCATCTCAAGCAGCTCCTTGATGGTTTTCTCAATCTCATCCTTGAGTCTCTTAGGATGCCTGTATGGTGTGATCATCACGGGTTTAGCACCCTCCTCTAGCTCAATGATGTGCTCTATTCCCCTGTCAGGTGGTGCACCAGGTGGAATGTCACTGAACACCCTATCATACCGTTCTCTCAATCTCTGAATGTTAGGGTGATACTTTGCCTTCTGATGCTCCTCCTGTGTAGGCATGAGAGTACACATGGCTGCCCATCCAATCCCATCATGTCTAACCAACCTCTCCATGCGCTTGAAAGAAATAGTTCTAACATCACTATTTCTGATAGCCCTCAATACATGTTGTCTCCCATCAACCTCAAACTTAATCTCCATGTCTCTGAGTCTGAGAGTGACCTCACCCAATGAATGTAACCAAGTCATCCCCAATAAAATGTCTAGGTCACCCATGTTAACTACATGGTAATCCACTTTAAACTCATAATTGTTCAAGCATAGAGGCATGTTTCTAATCATCCTATTACACTTAAGAGTGTAACCATCAGCAACCTGTACTCGGAGACCCTCAAACTCCTCTGTCTCAATGCCACGGTGCTCAACCAATCGTGCATCAATGAAATTGTGCGTAGCACCTGTGTCAACTAGGGCAATCACCTTCTGTCCTGCTAGAACTCCACGCAATCTAAAGGACCCCTCCTGCTAGATACTGGACAAGCGTGCCTGCTGCAAATGTAACTCCAGCTCATCCTTAGGCTCTGTAGCCTCTGCCTCTACCTCCGGCTCTGTGTCACTGTGCTCTTCCTCATGTACTGCGCTATCTAAATCTGAGTCCTCATAATATGCCCACATAACTCTATTGGCCTTCCCCTTAGGCTTCAACGAACAATCATGATCCCTGTCATAAGGACCTTTGCAATAGAAGCATAGCTTCTTCCTGTGTAGGTCATTAAGTGCCTCAGTATCCAAGGGTGTGGTGGATTTCCCCTTGGTATCAACCTTCCTCCCTTTCTCCTTATCAAACTTCTTATTATCTCTGAAAGAAGTAGAACTCCTAGGGATGAATTTGCTAGAAGGTGCTGTAAGCTCCATACTGCGAGCTTTCCTCATGGCCTCCTGTAATGTCGATGGTTCAAATGCCTTGATCCAACCCTTGAGGGGTTCAGACAATCCCTCAGTGAATAGTATGACCAACCGTCTTTCTGATACATCCTGTACCATAACTGACAACCGTTGAAACTCACTGATATACATCTCCAGGCTGCCTATCTGTCTCAACTGTGCAAGATCACGAAAGAATATCTCAGGATCCTTCCTATCAAAACACTCCACCAATCTGTCTACAAAATCCTGGTATGAAGTCACCTGGTTGTGCTGTAAAGTAACCATACCATGTGACCACCAGTCATGAGCTGCGCCCTCCAAATGCAAGGTGGCGTATCTGATGGCATCTATCTCCGACATGGGCCTCAATGCTAAGAAGGTATCCAACTTATGTATCCATGCCTGTGCTGTCATCCGTCCACTACCATCAAAGGAAGGTAAAGTGAGCTTGCTAGCAGCTCGCTGCAACTCACTGTCATGGCCTCTAGGTCTCCTGTTCTGCTGAGTACTCCTCATGTGCTCTCTCCTCTGATTCAAGTAATGATCAAAATTAAGTAACTCACGTACATGTGGTGGTAATGCCTGCCACTCTGCAGTAGCAGCTCTAAGATCATCCTGAAACTCATCTTGTACATCGCCCTCTCCTGCCTCCTGAGCCTCTTCTCTAAGGAAAGTAGGACGAGTAGGTCTATCCGCTGTCCAAGACCTGTGCCTAGGAGCACCCTGTGAACCTGGTACACTCCTATTGTCATGATCAGGTGTAACTCTACCCTGCTCCTGAACTCTGGGTTGAACCACTCTCTCCATCATAGTGGTCAAAGCACACAATGACTGGACTATCTCCCGCTGTCCAGTAGCCATGGTTCTGAAAAAGTCCCTAGCCTCATCATCCTCATTCCTGGGAACTCTAGGTGGACTCTGTGACTGTCTTTCACCCATGGTAAGAATGTTTCTATACTCCTCTTCACCCTCTAGTGCTGCTCTTCTGCGTGTGTAGTACCTGTGATGCCCCAATGCTGATGGATGCATAAATGTTTCTTACCCAACAGGATGGCAAGAACACCGCTCTGATACCACTGTAATGACCCTTACTATAAAGGCCACTAATAAACCCCAAATCTGAACTGAGACAATTTGTCAAACACTTGGCATGCACTGAATTGTTTTGTTTGTGATGTAGTGTTTCAATATGATAGTTGTTTTGAGCATCAAGTACAATTCAGATAACAATACCAATATTGAAATGTAACACAATAAACAATAATGAAACTCTAAATATTCATGCAAGGACTTCAATGCTAATATATCATGAATTTCCCAAATTCTGATTGCATTGTTCAGTAGACTAATTTTCTAAAAATGTATGACTATTACAAACTCTTACACATGAGCACTGAATTTATGACAAGAGAATGTATAAACTATCACACATGAACAATGACCTTGCAATGCACCTTCTCTACTATATCAATCCAACTACAAGATAGCAATGTCTGATTACAATGGACTGTTTTCTGAATACATATATGACTGTTACAACTGTGCACTTCTATCATAAAAATTGACAACAAAAACCATGCAATGGAACCTGGAAATCGCTCCTTGAACTCCGATTATGAAATGTTGATGAAAGGAGGACTGGACTGTCCCAAGAATGCCCTATTGTCACTACCATACTGTCCTTGCTGCAGGCCGTACCTGGGTCGTACTGTGCGGCTGCAGTACCAAATTTTGAACTGGGATGAATTCAAAACCCTTATTCACCAAATACAAGCCCTCAAATCAACCTTCAATTGAAATCCAACATGAAATGGCTAAGTACCATCTCCAATAACGCAACCCTTCAGAAGATATTTCACTTCCTCAGTTATGCTAATCTAAGGGAGTTATCGTTCCCAAAGATCAATGATATTTGCAGACCTTCAAGCTCCACAAATGCTCAAGTAGATGCACTAGAGAAAATAGACTTTGATGCCAAATGAGAGACCCATGGGGTCTATTTATACACATAATAGAATCTTCTAGAAGCCTCTTAGTCTTTCTAGAAGTATCCATAACTTTCTAGAAGTATCCATAATAGAATCTTCTAGAAGCCTCTTAGTCTTTCTAGAAGTATCCATGACTTTCTAGAAGTATCCATAATAGAATCTTCTAGAAGCCTCATTGCACTTTTTAGATAAAAAGTTACTTCATAAAATAAAAAGTGCACCTCAATAACATTTTGGCCCCAAATAAAAAGTAATAATAAATATAATGTCTCCAAGAGCATAATGAGCCATCCAATCACCAAATAAACGCCAAAATGACTCTCTCATCACAACCATCTGCCTACGAGAGTCTGGAATAGGCAAATCCACGTAAAGTGTCATGTCATACTAAAGAGGGGACATGACATATTTTATTTGGAGTAATAAAATAACACCCTCACAAAAGTTGAAACATGGCATATTTCATGCATTACCTGTCATTTGCATGTCAAATTGTTTCAAAAATGAACTTTTGTTTACGGACATTTTGATATCATTGTAGATGCCTCTCGACATAATTGTTTACATTTTTTACAAGTTTTTATTCATTAAGTTTATGTTCAATCTTTCTGCTAATTTTAATGAATATATGATTTTTATATATAAGTTTGTTTCTTGAGTGGGTGCTACCTTACCAATTTGGAGGACACTATTAAGGATGTTCATCTCCTCTTTGATGTTATTTCCTATTTAGTTGCATAATTTTCTTCAAATATCATGAGCGTATTAAAAACTCCTATTCTTTATCCACCTACATGTACTTCTATAATTGACAAGTTTTATACATATCTATGAGTCAACATATTTGACAAGTAATCATCATTTGTTTTGACAATCTCTACAAGAGTACCAAATTCTCATCGGTTCAATTGTATTAGCTATAGCAAGCACCAAACATCTATGGTTATCATACTCAAATCTTGCATGGTACCTACTTTATCTTATCAATATTTATAATATTTTAAAATTGTCATTGGCATCATTGATAGCACGACACAATCCATGCAAAATCTTGAGTTAAGTCACTTGCCATAGTTTCAATAGCATATTTTGAGCTTTTTATGGTTTGAATGCATAAAATCTCTAAAAATTATTGAAGGTCATAAGAAATTTAAGAATGTTGGTTCATATGTGTACCCCAAAGCCCAATATGCTTAGAAACTTCAAACCCTAAATGAGTTTTTTATCCATGACCTACTTCAAATAGTAGTCATTGATGCTATTCATTTCATGGAACACATTGCTAATGTTCATCTAGCATCAATTCACAAGTCCATAGAAGATATTGATAGTCTAGTAACAATAACATGATTCAACTATCTACAGGCCAAAAGAGCTTGTCCAAAATCAACAAAATCTATACCGATTCAATTGATGAATAAGATGAGTAAGAAGGTCTATTCGTACATCAATTCATTATATGTGTATATTTCTAAGAATGTACGTGTAGAAAACTCAATTATAATTAAAAAAATATTAAGAAAATCCATGTTTTATCCCTTTATTCTTTATTTTTTAATACACAACATAATTGAAACATAATGCATTTTTTTTTCTCTCTATTTCAATCCCTCAAAAGATATTTTTAATGCATTAAATTGAACACTTCATTTTTAGAGAACCATGTTGTGTTGAGTTTAAAAAGCAATTGAAAGAATGGTTTCATGAGAGTGATGAAAATGAAAATGTTAATTTCTTGGTAAATTGGACTATTTTTTGTTGGGTTGTCTCTGCAGTTTAATGTCTAGGGCTTGTTTATATTCTTAATTTTAATTTGTTGTAAATCTTGATTTGGGGTTTCTTTGTGTTTGGGAATTAAGCTTCAAAATATAATATAAATGTTGAACAACTATCTATTATGAAAACCACTCTAAACATAAGTGTAGGTGCAATATTCTACTCAATGTCATGGGAATACAATTGAAAAAAGGATGGAAACTATGATCATATGATAAACAAAGATATATGGTTAGATGGTTAAAAATTTATTTCATACATGCTCAAAACCATTGTGAATTATTTTTTATTATGTAATTAGATAGTTAAAAAAAAATCTCCTTAACACTTAGATGGTTAAAAGACCCATAAAATTTATCCATGCAATTGTATTCCCATTTCCATAATATTCTTTATCAAGGAAATACAAATGCACTTATTTTCATAATGTGTTCAACATTTCATATATAGATATTACTTCACCATTCTTGTGATTTTCCAAATTCTTTGAAATCAAAAAGGCATAGTTTTAAATTCAAGTATTTTTCATTACATAATTATTAAAATTGAGAAACTCATGGTAATTTATATTGTGTATACACAAGTTTTGAACAACTAACTAAAGGATGGCCACAACTTGAATTAAATTCAAAAACCTACTTCTATCGTTGATTAGTTCGTATTTGAATCATAACCATCATTGTCTCACAAGCTAAAATGCCAACAATAATTGAATTCATATGTCTAATTATAGAATAACTAGTTAAACCGTAATGACAACGTGAAGGAAACGTTTTCTTCTATTGAATAAAATATTACTTACATATTTTAATTAATTAATTTTTTTAAATATAATCATAATAAGTTAAACGTGGAATGTGGAAAATTTTGTGACTAATTTATTTATTTTTAATTTCGCCTGTCAATCGTTTCTTGTCGGACAAGGACATTTCAAGGAAAATTAAAATCACGTCACATCGTTTTTGTAGACAAATTTTGCAGTCTCCTCGTCTAAATAAGTATATAACTTGATACTATCCGATAATGGTCTCTCACAGCCGTCAATTGTAATGATCAATTTTTGTCCACATATATAAAGTTGGAGCACATCAAAATCTCATTGGCGTGGGAAAGTAGTTAATCTTTTTTCTCTCAGACGTGACAAAATTTCTCAAATTCCACGTTGGACAACCACTATGGACTATTATCCTCATCCTAGTTTATGAGGATATTCGCGGAACACAATTTGAAGGTGGAGAGCTTGGTCTTTGAGGAGGCAAAGATTCACAAAATTATGAATTTTTTGATCAAGATTCACAATAAAAGAATTGATTTACAGAAAAATTTGAAATAGTATGTGTTTTTGGAGCTCTGGTTTCTTAAACGGCTTGATCTAGTGGACATCATTAAAATTCTTTCATTCATTTGTTCATTCATTCATGAATAAAGGCAGTGAGCATATGTAAAGGCCTTTATGGTAGTTTCGAAGCTATGAGTAAAATGGTTAGCTAAGCATTAAAATAATAACTATTATTGATTACACTTCTATTGGTAAATAGTAAAGAGAAGATGAAACATTAATATTAATAGATTTTTACAATCGATGAGATACGTATTATTACTATTTTTAGATTTCGGTTATGGATTTCTTGAATCAACAATTGGGATCACACTTCATGATCCATCATCATTGAGAATTTTCCATCATCACATCACTAAATTATTGAATCAACATATTATTCTAAATTATAAATACATAAATTATAATAATAGCTTTGATTTAATATATTTAACATAAATATTATATTAAACTATGCATAGATATATTAATATAGTTATTCTAGTACATATTAATATTAATATATTAATAAGATTATTAATATTAATGTAGAATAATCTTACTAAGTTATTTTTTGTAGTCCTCACATTTATATTTTTAACATAAATATATATACTAGCAATTGCACCTTATAGTGCACAATAGGTATGTTGAATAGGTGTGGAGGGTCAATTAGAAAAAAAAATTGTTCTGTTTATGGCATACATTTTTGCATTACATGAGTTCAAAGGGAGAGAGAGAAATAGAGAGAGGGATAAGGAGATAGAGATGGGGGCAAAAAGATAGATAGGAAGATAGAGATGGAGATGGAGATGAAGATGGAGAAGGAGAGAGATGTGGAGAGAAGGGGATAGAGCTCGAGAGATGTATACATAGAAATGGAAGAGATAAATATAGAGAGAGGGAGAGATAATATAAAAATAAAAATATAAGGATAGAGAGATATGAGATGGAGATAAAGGGAGAGATAGAAAGAAAAATATGGATAGATAGAGCTAGAGAGACAAATAGATATAGATACAAAGGTCTATGAAGAGGGAAAGAGAAGGATGGATTGAGAGAGTGAGATGTGACTATAAATAGACGGTGGAAAGGAAGATTGAGTTAGAGATGTGGATAAAGGGAGGGAGGGAGAGGGAGAGAAATTTAGATTGTGAGACATAGAAAGGTATAGGGAGAAATAAAGATAGAGAGATAGGGAGATAAAGAGGGACACAAAGAGAGAGAGAGGTAGATGGTTAAAATGGAGTGATAGAGAGATAGAGATATAAGGATATATAGAGAGAGGGGGTGAGGGAGACAAAGATAGAGAGACAAACAAATAGAGACTAGAGATTACTAATTGAAAGAAGATGAGTCCCACTTAGGGGGAAGTGTGTGCATTGGGAAACATGATGCCAAGAACGGGCCCCCATTTTATTCAAAATGGGTTCCCATTTTTCTTTGGGGCCCTGAGGCAAAAATAAACGGGTCCCCAAGGAGAAACAAAACGGGGCCCAGTTATGACCGTGACCCATTCCATAACGGGGACGTGATGCCAAGAACGGGCCCCCATTTTATTCAAAACGGGTTCCCATTTTTCTTTGGGGCCCCGAGGCAAAAATAAACGGGTCCCCAAGGAGAAACAAAACGGGGCCCAGTTATGACTGCGACCCATTCCATAACGGGGCCCTGTTATGACCGTGACCTATTCCATAATGGGGCCCTAATATGTAAGCATAACAAGTCCCCATTTCTTAAAAGCATTTTCCCCATTTTATTTTTCCTCCTTCAAAGTTGCAGTGAAAAAGGAAGAACTAGAACGGGGCCCCATTTTTTGCACTGATTTTCGACCTCCTATTGCTATCTGAGCTGCGCAATTAATCACCTACTTGGCATTTTTTCATTTTCTTGTATTTTGTATTATTTAAGTTTTTTTTATAAATTAGGGTTTACATGAATTAGGGTTTATAAATTAGGGTTTACATTCACATATGTATAATATAATAATTTTACATTCATATAAACCTTCATGATATCCTTTCATTTTAAATATTTACTTTGCATAAATATTTGTGGTTGCTACAAACTCTAGGATACTTAATCATTCTAGGATTTGATTTAACAATAAAATGGGATTCATAAACATATATCTCAAACACAATCCATGTAAACATACAAATAACCTTCGAAATAACCTAGAAATGTTCCATGTAAACCTACAAATAAATGTATAAGTGAAAATATGATCAAAATTTTGTAGGTAACAAAACTTGTGAAGGAGGATTCGAACTCTGTTACTAAGGATTCGAATAATGGGGAGTCTTATCCCAGCTTTGAAGATGCCCAACAATGCAATATCCTTGGAGGAAATTCCTCTTCTGAGTCCCAAAAGTCTGTTGAGTACATAAAATCCACTTTTTCGTCATCACCAACAACTTCTCTTCTCAATATAAGCTCTAAATGGGAAGATGAAGAAGGAAAATCTGATGCTTTGCAAAAAGCACCTGCCTAGAACCCCGTGGATGATGAAATTTAGATCAATGATGTCACAAAGAGAAAGCGAGCAGGAAAAAAGGGTTCTAAATCCACACCCCGAACTAATCATGTGAAAACTAGGGGGAGGGCCAAAGTTGATGTGGGTTCAAACCCAGCAACGCCAGGAAGGAGATCAACTACTCAAATGAGGGAGCTGGAAGCCAACAAGAATATAGTGGATGGTACCCACTTGACCATCCATGAGGTATGCTCTTTTAAACGAATATGAAGATTATTTCATCGAACATTCACGGACTTAATGGTCTACATAAACAGGAGATTCTCAAGAACTTAGTTAAGGATCCTAAACCTGATATTGTTCTAATTCAAGAGACTAAAATGCCTAAGGATAAAGTGGAAAAAACAAAGTGTTTAAGAACTGCGGGGCTTTTGTAGGTAGCTCGAATGGTGCCTCTGGGGATATTGTTCTCTTTTGGAACCTTCAGTATGTCCAAGGGAATCAAGTTTGGCCTGACAATAATATGATGTTTGTTATATTTCATCACATTAAAGATGGGACTACTTGGATTTTATCTAATATCTATGCCCCGAATTCAAAACTTGGAAGAAGCAGATTCTGGAATAAGTTAAAGATTCTATCAGAGCTCAATTCAATTCTAAAGGATGGCTAGTGATGGGAGACTTTAACACACCTCTCAAGGAGAATGAGAAATTTGGGGGGATCCCTTCTCAGCTTGAGAGTAGAATGGATTTGATGAACTTCATGGATAATCAAACACTCCATGATGTGGATCTGCAGGGTGCTAATAGAAGAACTGGCTTTGATCTTATCTAGGTGAGACTTGACAGGGCCCTTATCTCTACTGATTGGTTCAATCATTAATTCTGTTCTTTGAATGTTCTTCCTCGTATTGGTTCGAATCACTATCTGATTTATTTTGTGGCAGACGGGAGGAGAAATTTCCCCTTCAAATTTGAGAAAATGTGGATGAGCCACCCCAAGCTTGAGGAAGCTATTAAAGATTAGTGGAATATTTCAGTGGAGAGATCTGCCATGTTCTGTGTGGCCAAAAAGTTAAGGCATGTGAAGGAAAAGGTGAAGAGATGGAATAAGGAAGCTTTTGGTGATATCTTTGCCTCTAAAGTTGCGATGCAACTTGATCTAAAAGATATTCAGGCCAAAATCCAAGCTAATGGGTACAATGAGATCTCTATCACCTCTAAGAATGAGATTTAATCTAAATATCATGATATCATTAAAAAAGAAGAGATATTTTGGAAGCAACGCTCCCGTTCTCTGTGGCTTAAGGAAGGAGATAAGAATACAAGATGCTTTCATATGATGACCATGAAAAACAAGGCGGCCAATAGAATCTCAAAAATGTCTATAGGGGGGACCCTGTCCTTTGAGGAAGAGGAAATTAGAAAGGAAGCTAGATCCTACTTCTCGTCTCTGTTGTCGGCTGACTGCAATCTGGATAAAAGTGCACAAGATTTATTTCTTGTTGCTATCCCAAATGTGATTGGGAGAGACCGCAATCAATTTCTCTCTGCTATTCCATCTGATGTTGAGATCAAGTAAGCGGTCATTTCCTTTTAAGGTAATAAAGCCCCTGGTCCGGATGGCTTCCCAATGTTCTTCTTTCAGTTGTTCTAGCACATTATTAGCCAAGATATTGTTAAGGGTGTTAAAGAATTTTGTGGATCTAAGTTGATTTTGAAAGAGATCAATGCCACTCTTTTGGTCCTTATCCCTAAAACTTAGGGTGTTGATTCTATGGAGTTTTTTTAGACCGATTAGTCTGTGCAATTCCTGTTACAAGATTATATCTAAGGTTCTCACCCTTAGATTTCTTTCTATTCTTCCTGATATCATTTCTCCTCAACATACCGGTTTCATTCTTGGAAGGCAGATTCTGGACTCCATCATCTCAGTCCATGAGGTTATTCGCTCCCTGGAAGTCTCCAAAAACCAAGGTTTCTTGATAAAACTTGATCTGTCGAAGGCTTATGATCGGGTGGACTGGTGTTTTCTTCTCAGAATTCTTAAAGCTTTTGGTTTTGGTGAGAGAGTGATTCAGCTGATTTCCCAACTAATCTCTACTCCCTCATTTTTGGTTATTGTCAATGGTTCTCCTACCCCCTTCTTTAGGTCTTCAAGGGGTCTCGGACAAGGGGATCCCATATCTCCTATTTTGTTCATTATCTTGGCTGAAAGTTTGGGAGATATATCAACAAACTTGTTTCTAAAGGCCAACTAAAAGGTGTCAGACCTTCGTCGGCTGAGAGGGTCTGCTCCCATCAATGATTTATTGATGACACGATGTTGATGGGTGTATCAACTATCAAGGAAGCCAGGACCCTAAAATTGAATCTGAATAACTATTTCCAAGCCTCAGGTCAACTGATTAACTGAATGAAAAGCTCCCTCTTCTTCCTCAACACTCCTGAAGATAGGTAAGGAAGAATTGCTAGAATTTTGGAATGTCGGGTCAACTTGCTCCCCTCTATCTACTTGGGTCTCCCTATGTGCAGAAAGCCTCCTGAGATGTTTTGGAGTAGCTTGGTGGGTAGATTCCACAAAAAATTAGCCGACTGGAAAGGAGCCCTTTTGAGCCAAGCGGGGAAAATCCAATTATTAAAATCCTCCATCCAGAGTTTACCTATGTTTTCTTTAAGTCCGCTTAGAATTCTGACCCAGTTTGTTGATGCTATTGAAAAGATTCAAAAGTCCTTCCTCTGGTCAAGGGTCAAGGAGAGGAAAAGGATTTCCCTGATAGCCTGGGACAAAGTTTGTAGACCTAAAAAATGGGTGGCCTTGGTCTGAGAAACATTAAAACCATTAATAAAGCCCTTCTCACCAAATAAATCTGGAGATCGTTTGGGAAAATTAGTGAATGGAAATAAATCTGGAAAGCCAAATGCATGCAACCTCAGACATCTCTAGCATATTTTTTCAACTCCTATGAAGCCCCTTCTGGATCTACAATTTGGAATAACGTTGTTTAATCTAAAATGGTTGTTGGAATAGGTAAATGATAGACTATTGGTAATGGCAGAAAAGTCAATTTCTGGGAGGATACTTGGTTGATGGAGACCCTCCTCTCCAATAAGGTTTATTTTTCTCCCTTTATCCCTGTGTGCAAGGCCAGATTTGGTACTAAGGTGGTTGATTACTAAAGGGATAACCATTGGGTGAATCTGAGCTCTATAGACCCATCCCTTGACCTTGTTATGATTCCACTTAATTTTGTTTTGGTGGACCCTTTTCTTGAAGATAAAATAATTTGGGCGGGTACTTCTTCTGGTAGTTATTCGATGGCTTCTGTCATTCTTTTGTTGTCCCAATCTCTTAAGCCTTCCCCTTGCTAGTCTAAAGCTTGGATTTGTGTTCTTATTCCCAAGATCAATATATTTTTTTGGATCCTTTTGCAGAAGAAAATCCTCAACACTGATAACATCTGCAAAAGAGGCTTCCATCTGCCCAATAGGTGCTACCTTTGCCATAATAAGGAAGAGAATGTTAACCATATAGCTATCCATTGTCCCTTCTCTCATGCTATTTGGTCACAGATTTTGCAGCTATGGAATATAAATTGGGTCTTTCCTGCTTCTATTCAAGAATGTTTCACTAATTCGAGATGCCTTCCCTTGAACAACTCCATCAAACTTCTATGGGACCTCATCTTGCCTCATGTGGTTTGGGGAATTTGGAAAGAAAGGAACAACAAGATATTCAGAGAGTTTATCTCCTCTCCTGAAGTGGTATTTACTAAAGTTATGCAGGTCATTATGGAAAATTTGAAAGCTGATGGTAAGCCTCTTCTTTTTAGGAGCAAGGATAAAGTGGATTTGTTAAAAAACTGGAATGTTTTTGCTTCTATAGACATAGGTGACAAAAAAGACAAGAGAGAAAGTAGTAAGTGGTATTTTCCTTCAACTAGTTGGATCAAAGCTAATTTTGATGGGGCGGCCAAGGGAAACCCAAGGTTGACTGGGTGTGGGAGAGTGATAAGAAATGAAGCAGGCTATTGTATTGTGGCGGTGGCATTCCCCATGGGATCCCAAACCAACCACTTAGTCAAGGCCATGGAAGCTTATTGCCCTTGCTAAATCTTTGGGATTTAATAAATTTTGGCTTGAGGGAGATTCTAATAACATTGTTAAATGCCTAAAGGGTCTATCCTCCCCATCATGGACCATTAAAAATATTATATCTCAATCAAAGGAGATAATTAAGTCTTTCGAGAAGTGTGTTATCTCTCATAAATATAGAGAAACCAATACTATGGTTGACTAGGCTACCAACATTGTTGTTTGCGTTGATCATACGATGAACTGGAGTGGTGAGCTAGATCATCCTCATGAGTCCTGTTCCATCCTCATTTATGATAGAGTGCATGGAAATGAGAGAGTGATAAGGGATGATGACAATGTACTTATCAATTAAATCTTCCATAATGAATCGGAAAGAGCGGCACTCAAAGATTGAGCTAGCGTTTAATGCGGACAAGACCCCGCACACTTTCTAGGTGCCCATTTCTATTTTGAAGACTTCCATACTATGCACTTTGATCTTTGTTTTTGCCCTATTCTGTATTGTGAAGGAAGGGAAAAATCTGGCAGTTGATGCTCTGGGAGGTAATAGGAAAAGAATTGAGTCGCTCTCCTATGATGAAAGGAAAGATAAGCCGAAAGTGTGGGCTATATTGGAGATGGCTAAGATGACAGGGTATATGGAGAGAATTGTTGGGAAAACCCCTACCCTTACCAAAATTTTCAAGAAGAAATGGAAGGAAGGAAAAATTACCATAGGCGGAATAAAGGTTGAAATTGATTAAGGGATGATCGCGAAAGTCACTGGCATGCCAATGGAAGGCAGAAAGTTTTACAGAGACAACCATCAAGCGATTCTTGAAGGAAGAGTCTGAGAAAACCAAGTTGGTGAAATCCAGCAAGACCTACTACTCGCCGAAGGTGATTAAGAAGGTATGGAGATGGGTTCTATTTGATGTCATGCAATATGGTACTCTTGATGGTAGATACTCTCATGTTTATGGTTATCACTTTGTGCTCTTGAATCATTTTCATCATAAAGATCTGGTGTCTATACCCTTCTACCTTTTTAGCTCCTTAACACTAGCATAAAGGATTTTAGAGAAAATCCGAACAGCAACCCTCCCATGCATGAAGGGTTAACGTTCCTCTTATACAACCATGTCAAGGCCTCCTCTATGTAGCATTCTATCACTGATCTTTTGGATTTGAAAGATGAGTTTGAGAACTCAGAAGACAGTGAAGACGAGGGGTCTGATACTGAGTGGGAAGACGGTTGTGATAGGGTTAGCTCTGCTAAAGGTTATGGTAAGGGGAAGGATAAAGATATGGCTTCTAGGTCTGGAAAAAAGAAAGCTGGAAAAGGGGTTAAAGGAAATAGGAGTAAGGTTCGGGAGGAAGACAACTGGTTTGAAGAAGATGATGAGGGGATGGAGATTGATAGTGATTATGTTACCACACCACCTACGAAGAAAAATAATCGGAGCCCTGTTATTATTGATATCATCCCAGAGAAGGGGAATGATACATTAAATATCCATTCTACTCCTCTAGACCCTAATAAATGGACAGGTGATGTTGAAGAATAAGGGAAGACGGTGAGAGAAGGTGATACTATGCCTCCCAATGATAAAGCCATTGATGCTAATGTGGAGACCCTGGATAATATTGTTGTCTTTCCTAAGTTCAACAAAGACAACAAAAATTCTCCTATCACCATGCTGTAAACTGCGAAGACTAGGTTGATGGAGTTTTACAAGGTTATTGAGTGGGTTTATTCGAAGATGGACAATTTGAAGAACAAGCAGGAGTAATCCTCTAGGAAAGTGGATACCTTGGAAGTTGTTAGGATAGGTAAGCTCAACACCCTACCTAACTACCTGAATGAATTGACAAAGGCCATCAGCAATGCAGAGGCTATCATTGGTGTGTATGGCTCTCAATTTAAGGTTGTGGAAGCTAGATTAAATGATTTGGAGAAGCGGATACTCAATCATGAGAATACCCTGAAGAAAATTGGAGAAAAAAACCAAAAAATTCTGAGAGCCTTTGTCGATAGCTTCAGTGTTATGATCAACAAACTAGAACAAATCCATCAAGAAAAGAATACAATTGATATAACCAAGGATAAGATTATGACCCTTGAAGGGGGGGCGACTAGTTATGGTAAAAGAACTTGGGAAAGTACGAGGAAGATGACCCAACAAGCCAAGGAGCTGGAGGATCTGAAGAGTGATGCTGCCCCAATGGTCTAGTTGGAGCAAGAAGCTGCAGAGTTTATCAAAAACTTTTCTTAGATCTATTGCTCGTGGTTGTCCCTTAAGTGTTTTTGTGATGTCGGGTTAGTGTAGGATCATGGGGGGGCAAAAAGTGGTAATGTGAAAAAAATAGCCTTTTCCACTCACTTAAAAACACGAAAATCAGTGTTGACTTTCTGCTTGGCCTAGATGTCAGTACACCTTGGCATGGTAAACGCCTAGGCAAATCGGATATCCGATTTTTATAGGTAATTTTAAATTAAAAATATAAATTATATATTATATATTATATAATATGTAATATATAATATAATATAATATTATATAATATATAATATATAATATATAATATATAATATATTATAATATAATATTATATTATATATTACATATTATATAATATTATATAATATAATATTATATAATATAATAATATATTAAATAATATATTATTATTTTAAAATAATCTAACTATAAAAATCGGATATCCGATTTCTCTGAGACAATAAAAGAGGGCTATGACAACCCATGGGTTATTTTTTACCCATGGGTTGTGTGAATTCAAGCAAATTCAATATTCAGTTGGACCTGATATCCAATTTTGTGACCCAAATTTGCAAAAAATCCAATAAAAGGTAGGATTTTTATTGTTTTTCATCATTTTCATTCAAATTTTTGCATTTTTTAAAAATTTTATTTGTTTTTTCATTCAAAATATGTTTTTTTCATGAAAAGTAGGTTTTTTTAAATCAAATACAAAATTGTTCAAATTTGTTAACTAAATTCAATTGTTTACATTCAATTAGGTTAAAAATGGGAGATAATAGTGAAAACATTGATCAACCACAACCACAACAACCAAACCCTCCTACACAAAACCCTCCTTTGCCAAACCCCCCCTCAATTCAGGATTTAATTGCACAAAATTTGAACCAATTGAGGGGGATTGCAAATGTCTATTGTAGGATCCCTCGCCTGAACCCAATGTTTGATCCCCTCACATCCATAATAAAGAGTATAGAAACTATCACTGAGGAGCACAATGTCGCTCTTTTGTGGTGAGATTCTATGAGGGAAAAATATGTGGATGGCTTGTCCTATAAGGAGATCAAGGATGTCCAGATATCCAAAGCCGATATCACCACATTGTAGTAACTTGCATGTATATCTTATTTTACTCTTGTAGGGCACAAGTAGCGTGAGTGCGGGGCTATGCGATTCAAGATCAGGTAGTGCATCTAGATACAAGGGAAAGGTAATTAAATTCAAATATGTTTGAATGAATAGTTTAAATAACTTATAATGATTAAACATGTTGATACATAGATTGATAGTTTCACATACTTGTTGTGTATATGTACAAAAAATTCTTGGCTTGACATCCTTGTTGACTACATCCACTATACCTGAAGATGAAGAAGAACAAGAAGAAGATATGCCTCGGGTACATGTGTTTATTTTATTTCGTGTTTAGTAGATATAATATGTTATTATTAGTAACAATTATATGCTAACTTGTATCAATGTCATGTTTGTGAACATATGTAGGTTGTGTATGAAAATATTGAAAACATACCTCCTCTACCGAAGACATACATCAAGAGTCCTCCAAAGCCAAAGAGAAAACACGGAGATGAGTTAAACAAGAATAGTTCAATTATAGTTCATTTTTATGTTAACTTTTCGAATGTGAGCTATATAATATAACTAATCTTAATCGTGGTTTATTTTTTCTTGTGCAGGATCCTTTAGAGCCGAGCAATGCAGCAAAGAGGATTGATTTTGATGATCCATCAGTAGCTTAGGATGTTATAGATAGTTTTGAGATTATTACATGTCTAGTTGGCATGTATATTTTATATATGGACATACATTCACGTATATAGACATACATTTTGTTTGAGTTGGTGTTTTTGCCATATTTGTGTATGGACATACACTTGTAATCATTTGAAATTTTCATATATACATTAGTTGATATTTGACCATATAAATTGTTGCTCATGTATGCATGGTGTTATCATTTTAAACTTTAATCTTCAATCCAATAATTAACAATGGTTAATAATGGTTATTTAATTAACAATACAATTCATTTCATTTCATTGTAAGTGTTGTTTGTATAATCTTCAGATTATATATAATTCATTTCATCTAAATCGTAAGTGTTAAATTTGGTTGCCTTTGGCAACTTCGCCAAATTTAATGACCTCCTTGCTCATCAGGCCTCCATGAGGTCAAATTTGGAAGACAAGTGTTTTGATGGATTCTCAATGTAAATAAGGTGAAATATAATCATTTTTTATGTAATAAGGTCTTCTAGACCAATATTTGTTATGTCTAGTCATAGGTTACTCATATTGGCAAAATTGCTCAAGATTGCTCAAAAGTTGTAAAAAGTTGTCAATGGGGGATTCATGTGTCGAAATTATTCATCTCAGTTTTTCAAGATTCCCTACGGTTTTATTAGGGCGGCATTTTTTCAGTTAGTAAAAAAATCGCCAGTCTCATTCAATCAAATGTTGTCGCGTGGCTAATTTCTCGTTCTGCTTGTTGCGATCACGAACCATCAGTTCTGATATGTCCAATTAGGCATTCTTACCCTATGCATGCTCATATTCCCCCCCCCCAACTCGTTTGAATGCTTGGGGTCATACCCTACCAACATCGTCCCTTGAGCGCCCTAAGTGCTAAAAATTGTCAAACTTTGACGGGCGCTAACTCGGAATCCATGACACATGCAAATGATCTGTTTGAACCTACAGGGCCATGAGAGGGGTCCTTACAAAAGGCTATCTCGGTTTTTCAAGATTCCCTATGATTTTATTAGAGAAGCATTTTTTCAATTGGCAAAAAAATTGTTAGTGTCATTCAATCAAATGTTGTAGTATGGCCAATTTCTCATTATTCTCGTCATGATCACGAACCATCAGTTCTGACATGTCCAATTAGGCATTCTTACCCTATGCATGCTCCTATTTTCCCCCCCACTTGGTCGAACACACGAGGTCATACCCTACTAGCGTCGTCCCTTGAGCGCCCTAAGTGATAAAAATTGTCAAACTTTGACAGACCCTAACTCGGAATCCGTGGCATTTGCGAATGAGCTGTTTGAACCTATAGGGCCATGGGAGGGGTTCCTACAAAATCTTGTCTCAATTTTTCAATATTCCCTATGGTTTTATTAGGGCAACATTTTTTAGTTGGTGAAAAAATCATCAATCTTATTCAATCAAATGTTGTCGCGTGGCTAATTTCTTGTTTTTCTCATCGTGATCATGAACCATCGGTTCCGACATGTCCATTTAGGAATTCTTACCCTATGTATGCTCCTATTTTGCCCCCCACACTCAGTCGAACCCTCGGGGTCATACCCTACCGGCGTCGTCCCTTGAGCACCCTAAGTGCTAAAAATTGTCAAACTTTGACGGACCCTAACTCAGAATCTGTGGCACCTATGAATGATCCATTTGAACCTACGGGGCTAGGAGAGGGGTCCCTACAAAACCCTATCTTGGTTTTTCAAGATACTCTATGGTTTTATTAAGGCAACATTTTTTCAATTGGTGAAAAAATCGTTAGTGTCATTCAATCAAATGTTGTTGCGTGGCCAATTTCTCATTTTTCTCATTGTGATCACGAACCGTCGATTTTGACATGTCCATTTAGGCATTCTTACCCTATGCATGCTCCTATTTCCCCTCCCCCCCACTCAGTCGAACGCTCGAGGTCATACCCTACCGACGTCATCCCTTGAGTGCCCTAAGTGCTAAAAATTGTTAAACTTTGATGGGCCCTAACTTAGAATCTGTGGCACCTGCGAATGATCTGGTTGAACCTACATGGCCACAAGAGGGCTTCCTACAAAATCTTATCTCGATTTTTTAATATTCCCTACGGTTATATTAGGGCAGTATTTTTTTAGTAGATGAAAAAATATAGATAAACAAGCATTACACTGTAGACACATAATGAACATCAATATTTTCATGTATTATATACACATAATTACCATTACACTTGCATGTGACATCCATCAACGAATATGCAAACATGATTTTTCATCATTATCAATACAACTACACCAATGTACTCATGTACATATACATTATATATCATCAATATAACTAAACCAGTTTTCTCATGGACATTGTATATCATCATAACAAAGTTACATCAATTCACATTGACAAAGTGAGGGACTTAGTGTTTACACACAAAATTTAATCTCATTAATGCACACAGAGCATACAATGTTGTGTTTGGCTATAAATTTTTCCAGTTCTTGAAAAGAAAACTTAAAAAGTAGCTAAATATTGATAACCCCAAGGAATATGTACCATCACCAAGAGTAAAATAGTCAACGACGAATGATCTAGCATGAACCTATATTTGTAAGAATTATTAGTCTACACATAAAATGCATGCATGAACATAAAGGCTTTATGACAATCACCTTAATTGAAATGCATGATAATAAATAAAAAGGTGGCATTATATACCGTAAAAATACGTCCCTTTGAATTATATCGAGTGAACCCACTATTTTGATGCAAAAATCATAATGTGATAGTGTTGTATATCGTCAAAAAGACTTGCATGAACATAAAGGTTTTGCAATAATTATATCATAAAAAATTGTCAAATAGTGTTGTCTATTATCAAAAATTGTAATGCTCATCAAATGCATGATAATAAGATGTGTTGCAAAATACATCCCTTCGAACTATATCGAGTGTACCTATTATGTGCAAGGAAAAAATCGTGTTGCAAAAAAAAAATGTTCATCAATAGATCTGCATTTTGAACACATCCTTAATGAACATGTAACAAACTTGAACATCAAGGTTTAATGATCATTGTTTGAAATGAAATGCATGATAAAACAAATAAGACACCATTGCTTCATGATCAATAGTAGTCACTATCCATAGCTCTTTGGTCTCTGGTTTTTATTGATGCTTCAACAACTTGACATGTGTAGCTATAATAAGGTGTGAATACATGAGAATGGTTTTATGTCTCTCATAGTCTTCAAATGCAAGTATGCCATTCTTTCTAATCATGTATGCTCGCAACCAAGTTCCCACAACAACAACTGAACCTATAGGATATGTAAACCCATCATCATTTGTCACTGGTTGTGTTAGCTTCTATTTTCCCTATACACATCGTGCCAACCAATATTTTGATCTCTCTTCATTCCCTTATGGTGCAACAACTACAAAAACATGTCCTAGTTGTACAAGGTCTGATAGATGGTCACACTCAAGTGAACTTTCCATGTCATCGTTTGACAAGGATATTATTTGAGATAAAGGAGTTAGATATTGTGGAACCCATGTATCAACCCACTCACTTGACTCACACTGATCCCAATCACACCAAACACAACTCTGACAAAAACAAGCCAACACTCATGTCCAAATGGTCTATGTACTTGCATATGAGCTAAGAAATGAATGCATCTTTGAAGAATCTTTAATTGTTTGACAATCCAATCTATCTCCCACTGTGCCCTCCTCAACCAACCAAAAGAATATGGTCACTACGAAATCAAGAGTACCTCCATGTGACAATGTTGAACTACACCAATCAACAATAGAACATGAATAAGAGATATTTGCACCTGAAATCCTCAATTTCTCCTTAACTAGAGCTCTCTTCAAACAAGCACCTACTCCATCATGCTCCCCCTTCCCATGTCCTGCATCAAAAAAATACCAATATGAGGTATACTCCTCTCTACATGCATTCGAATCAACCAATAAAACATATGGGCATTCTTAAATTGACCCATATAGTTATCTGACCATATGAGATGTCGATCAATTGCAATATCTTTCTCATGCAAGAACTCAAAAAAAATCTTGAAAGAATGTTGCACATACTTGGAGGAGTGTGATCTATCATCACTCATATAAAAATGATACTCCCTGATTATCTTCCTGTCCTCTTTTGTACTATCAAAAGCATGTCTATATGTAATGTGAACAAAAATAACAATTTTTATTGAATTGTAGTACTGAGACTATACCTCATTCTGTGGTTGCAATGTATACTTCTCTGCAAAATCAACCACCAATACAATAATGCCAATAGGGAAAGAGTTCTTACACATCCTGAAATGTTGATCCAACCACTGAGACCTATGGGTGTGCCTTGCATACTTGTAGAAAATATTTTCCTTAAAATCCAAAATAAAATCAGCAACACTTACTTCTCTTGAGACTAATTCCAATCTAGAACCTTCACCTCCACTCTTCAAAGTATATTTCATTGTCTCATATCTTTTTTTCTCAACATAATTATTTCCAAACTCGCGTTTGCTTCCCTCATGAAAACATGAAATAAACTTTGACAACCCACCACATTGTGAGCATTTCTCATTCAAACAATCATTTCTATAGAAATAGCAGCCATCATCTCTAGGGCATAAAAATAGATCTTGCAAGTCTCTTGATGATCTCGGAAATAGCATTGTACCACACTACTGCAACATCTCATTAGTATGCATCGTAGAATGAATATGGCATAAAAGTTCATGGTACATTGAAAACTCCACATGGTACTTGCAACAACAAGTATTACGAATCTTAAGAGGTACACAATAAAATGGCTTCAAATATTCGAAGGCCCTTTATGATATTTGCAAAGTTGGATGTACTTCACAATTTTTTTGTACAACATTGTTTGGCTTGATTCCAAGAAATGTTTGGGATGCAGTGTGCAGTCTCGGTTGTCGATTCTTAATTTCAAAACATCCTTTACATTGGGTGATACTCTATAATTAGAGTGCCAAAATTGTTGAATTTCCTCCTTCACATTGTCAGTCAACTTTCTATCAGCATGTGGAAGCCTCCCACCAAAAGCCCATGTATCATGTTGAAGTGGATCGTCAAGTTTTTGTCTTCGTACAAGTTCTCTATCCAAATTTTTATGGTTTATGTTCAAATCAAAACAAGTTTGTCTCATTTGACAAGTCTTCCTCAATTGATGGCTTAATAAGGAGGTTGTAATCACTCTTCGAGCAACTCTCTTATCTCTTTCCTTGGTATTCTTTCCAATAGAATTGAGAGCATTAAATAGATTTTTGACAATAATAGAATTTCTCTCCATCTCCTTGTTCATATGAATCTTCAATTTATTTAGCAATGATCTCATCTTTATCATCTTTAGCAATTGAACAAAAAGTTGGCATTGCTCGGTCAATGTCTTATTGCTAAAATTTTGGTCAAAAAGTTGTGTTGCCCACAATTAAATGGTTCTTGTTGACTTGTTGCCTTCAAGATTCGCAATAATGTTCTCATCAATTTCAAGTAACCATTTTGGGGTTCTTGAAGGTCTTGGATTTGGAATTTTTCTTTCATCCATAAGAGAGTCTTCATTTATGAAGTAATTAGGTGTTACATATTGTTCACTTGGTTGAGCAATTCCACCTTCAATGTCAAAGTGTTCCACATTTTCACCTCCAATGTCAAAATTTCCCAGATGTTCACCTCCTATATCAAAAGTTTCTACATTTTCACCTCCAATGTCAAAAAAAATCATATTTGCACCAAAATTATGGACACCTTCATTGTCAACTCCCAAATTTTCACTTTCCATTCTCACATCATGTTGAGCATTTTCATTATCACTTTCAACATTTTCAACATGTTCAACATTTTCACTTTCAAAATCTACATTTTCATTTTCAAAAGCTTGTTCAACATTTTCAAACTCAATTTCCTCTTCACTTGAAGTAACATTATCAATATTTAACATACCTTGTCTTCTCCTCCTATGACCCTCTCTATCTCTTTCTCTATACACTTCGATTTGGTCATTTGAAAGCTTTCTTTTGCATTTAGACTTCCGACAACTACTACTCCCCATTTGCCTCCACAAAGATGCTCCTAAATGATTGACAATGTAAGATTTGACTTTAAGAATCTCTCAAAAGCACAAATTTGTCTCAACCTATCTGAAAATTTGTGATTGTAGACAAAAACCAAAATGTGAAGAATGTGGGCCATTGGAATCCACAAAATGGCCCACAAGGCTCTTTTTTATTTACAAAAATCGGATATCCGATTTTAATGTATAAATTTGGGGTCCCAAAAATAATTCCCGTTGTTACTTTTTTTTTACTGTTGCCACATTAATGGAAGTGGCAGAAATCAGATATCTGATATAATCGGATATCTGATTTGAGTACTCCTATTTTAGAGAGAGAGAAAGATTAGGGGAGTGGGGGAGAGAGAGATTAGGGGAGAGAGGGGGGAGGGGGAGAGAGATTAGGGGAGAGGGAGAGGGAGAGGGAGAGAGAGAGGGATTAGGGGAAAGGGGGAGAGAGAAATATTAGGGGAGAGGGGGAGAGAGATATATATTTGGGGAGAGGGAAAGAGAGAGAGAGAGAGAGAGAGAGAGAGAGAGAGAGAGAGAGAGAGAGAGAGAGAGATTAGGGGAGAGGGGGAGAGAGAGATTAGAGGAGAGGAATCATATGACCCCTTAGGACCCATAACGACCCAATATGGTGTCATAAGGGGTCATATTGTGTCCTAAAGGGTCATATGGTGTCTTAAGGGGGCATATGACACAATATGACCCCTTAGGACACAATATGACCCATAACAACACAATTTAGTGTTGTAAGGGGTCATTGGTTGTCTTAAGGGGACATAGGACCCAATATGACTTCGTAGGACACAATATGACCCATAACGATAGTGTATAGTGTAATAAAGGGTCATATTGTATCCTAAGGGGTCATATGGTGTCTTCAGGGTTCATATGACATAATATGACCCCTTAGGACACAATATAATCCATAACGACACAATTTGGTATCGTAAGGGGTCATAGGACATAATATGACCCCTCAGGACACCATAGGACCCATAATGACCCAATATGGTATCATAAGGGGTCATATGTTGTCCTTAGGGGGCATATGATATCCCATGACCCCTTAGGACACCATATGACCCCTAACGACACCATATGGTGTCATAAGGGGTCATATGACCCACAATGACACCGTATAGTGTCGTAAAGGGTGATAGTGTGTTTTAAGGGGTCATATGGTGTCTTAAGGGGTCACATGACCCATTAGGACACAATATGACCCATAACGACACAATTTGGTGTCATAAGGGGTCATATGGTGTCCTTAGGGGTCATAGGACACAATATGACCCCTTAAGACACCATAGGACCCATAACAACCCAATATAGTGTCATAAGGGGTCATATGTTGTCCTTAGGGGTCATATGCTATCCTATGACCCCTTAAGACACCATATGACCCCTAACGACACCATATGGTGTCCTAATGGGTCATAGTGTGTCATAAGGTATCCTAAGGGGTCACAGGACACAATATGACCCAATACTGCATACACAAATTTGACACTTTAGGGGTCATATGGTGTCCTAAGGGGTCATAGGACACAATATGACCCTCTCTCTCTCTCTCTCTCTCTCTCTCTCTCTCCCCCCACTCCCCCCTCTCCCTCTCCCTAATATCATATACTAATATATTGTATATTAATATATTAATAAACAATAGATTAATTATGTGCAAATTTAGTTATTGAATTTACTTATTAAAATCGGATATCTAATTTCTGTTGTACAAATTTGAAATTTTGGCTCGGGTTTGCTTTGGGATTTGGCTTCGAAGTGACCAACCTAGAAAGTCAATTGAAAAAACATGTCTTTTAGTATTCCTTCAGTTTCCAGACTTTACACTGGTTGCTGACGAATTTTTTTATAGCCAAAATTGAAAAAATGAAAAGGGTTTTTTAAGAACATTCTCATCTTTCCAACAATATAAGACTTGTCTTATTTCGACTTTAATAAATAATTATAATTTATTTTCTAATTAAATTCTGACAAAAGTCTTGATTGATAGACTGATTGAAAAACACTCATAACTTTCAAATGGTATAACATTTTTTAATCCAAAACATGTGTCACATCCTATGTTTCATCTACTATAGGGAAAAATTAAAAAAAAATTAATTTCATAAGGTTTTGACCAAGTTAAGGTGGTCAGACGTAGGAGTTTCTAAATTTTTGAAAAGTTGTAGTAAAAAAATCATAAATAATTATTTACTTTATAAAAAATTATAAAAAAATGTGTCACATCGGGACATGAGTCTAATACTTATATTATAAATATTATAAAAAATAATTATGATTTGATTATGATTAGGGTGGTCAGACATACGCCTACTTCTTATCTTTTTCTTGAAATTTTAGTACCACTGCATTGAAATTTGAAATTTTCATCAAATAGGATTTTTTTTTTCCAAAAAACAACTAGTAGCTTAGAAACTACATTCAATTTTCTATAGATTCTCTTCTTACATATTTTAAAAATAATGTTCATAACTTATTCAAATTTTCATGTGAAGTTGCATAACTCTGATTTTTTGAAATTTCATTGCCACTTAAGGGCATGTTTTGGCACACCATGAATCTGCACATACCCTGACATCCTTTTGTTTCTTTCAATTTTTTCTAGTTTTTTGTCTTTGCCAATTGTCTCTTTTTTGTGCTTTTCTCTATCTAGCTGGACTTTAATGTTTTATCTATTTTATATCTTTCTGTAAACGGTTTTGGGGCCCCTTCAAAACCTGCTTTTCACTTAATCAAAAACAAAACTTGTGAAAAACATATATTCAATTTTTGTTGTTCTAAACTACACTATCTCATCACGAATGATCTTCACATTGATGCCAGATAATAACCTTGTGTTACTTAACTCTTCACTCACCATTGGAGTCATCTTCACTTTATTGACACCAAAAGACATGGGAAAAAGAGGGATACAAACCCTTGAGTTCACTAAGAGTAACCCTAGGAGTTTTTAACTTGTATGATAATATAAGAGGATGGAAATAGTGAAAAAAATTAAAATTAATTATCTAGTGCATGTAGAAACTCATAAGCAACCTTTTAGGCCTTTCCTATGACTCAACAACCTGATATATTAGATTCATGGTTCATTTAAAGACTTTTGGATCTCAACATTTTTTTTTTCATAGAGGAGATTAGTCCCAAATTTATTCTTAATATATCTAAGTCTTGTATATTTTTGTAGTTCTTATTTTGTATTTAAAAAGAGAAATTTTTTATTCTTTATTTGGATGCACTATTAATTTATTCATTTCTCTGTGTATTCTAATTATATGATATGTTCTAATGTGTTGATGTGGATACAATTGAAAGCTATTAAAATTTCATTTAAGGTGACCCTCTTGCAAGTTCTTATTGACCATTGAATCAGTAGCTCTTATATAATACTTAAAATTACATTGACTTCCCCTCCTTCAAATAAGGTCTAATCACCTAATTCAAGGAATTGACATGATAGATGCAAGATTACCCATAAGTGTGATGATTCCCACAATTGTTAGGAAAAAGGTAATGGTCATAGTGCACATGGTGCGTCCCAGTCCTCTTACCAATATTCAAATTCTTCTCAACATCATTCTAGAATAGTTTTAAGTTGGTTACATAGTGACAAATTCACATGGATTACCTTGGCCATTTCTCCTATTAACATTGTTTCTCAACAACCTAAAGAAGTACAAACTTATGAGGATAATCATAATGGTTCCCTATTGTCTCTAAACATATTCTCGATAGAAAGGAAAAAAATAGACAAGTAAAAATTAGATTGCAATTGTAGAATGAAGCTTAATTATGACTGTGATTTTTAGTAGAAGAATGCACGTATGTCCTTGTTTGGTTCTGAAGAGACACATTGTTAACAAATATTGTGGAACTAGTTGATGACATAACATTTGTATCCACCATCTGTACATTGTGTGAGTCATTGGATAAAAATATGATTAGATTTTGTATAAGAGGAGCCCTCAATCTATCATTCTAAGATAAAAAAAATAAAATTGGAATCTTGCAAAGTACTTATCTAGATTTGAATTCGAGCTTCAATAAAGTTTAGCATAGAGTGTTCCATGTCTAAGGAACAATGAAGTTAGAAAGGTGGGATTAATTTAAAAGGAAGCTTGAATTCTTGAAATTCCTAAACCATTTAGGTATTAATAAATTTAGGCTAAACACTAGAGCTACTCAAAGAATGGGAGGCCATTAGTTGATAACTTGTTCTAGCAATAATTTTATATTATGAGAATTAGGTCATGATACTTAGAAGAAAGTGTTAGTTTTTGGACGCACATGTTCTCCTAAAAAGAAATCAAGTGGAAGAAAGTGATGACAAGACAAATATGCAAATAAAATTTCAAATAAGTTTAAATTTTGTTTTTAATATAAATTAAATATAATCTTTTACAAATACAAGTTAAGATACTTAACCAAAGTACACAATTTTTTAACTATCTAACAAACCACCACAATATATATAAGAAAAATTAGAATGATTTCAAGTGCAAGCTTAGTTCGGTTCACCAAAATGGTATGCAACAAAAGTGAACCTAACTAATATGTACATTAACCTAAAATCAATCTCATTTTCACATACACATCATTTACAAGGGTAAGTGCATCAAGATGGTGAACAAAAAGGGAGGTATAAGTGAAAAAAAAAGGTAAACCTGAACTTCAAAGAGATATTTGAGGGTCGTGCACTAAAAACTAGGAGTTGAGAAAAGAATAAGAATTGTAGTGCTTTGAATCTAGTTTCTAAAATACGAAAGATTTTTAAAATTGGATAAGATTAAAAGGGTCAACCTCTTGCGCATGAAAAATTGTTCTTGATTTTTTAGAAAAACATAACATAGTTGTTTTTGTGCGCCATACAAAATATATAGTTAGATTTAGTATTTTCCAAAACCTTTTGGTTGTATGATAGGTGAGAGTGAGATATAGAAGTTTGGTATTTTTTTGTAATTTTTCGTTGAGTTTTTTTTTTTTAATGATTTTTTGAAGTGATCACATCCTAAAAAATTTGGCATCTGTTCGTGCGCTGGGCATAACTTGGATAAAAATAATAAAAAATGCAAACTTCTTTTTTTAAAAGTGTATAGAATCTAGTTGAGAACAATAATATGTAATTTATTTTGAATTTGGTCAAGTATATAAAAAGTTATTAAAAAAATGGTAGACATATGTCTATGAGGACTGTCAAGGCACTGGTAAAGAAAATTAAAGTTTAATATGCTAATGTTGTCCAAAAATAGAAAAAAAATATGGTCAGAAAACTAAGAAGACGTGTGAGATTATGGTGATAATTTTAGAGATACCCACTTGATCATTTGTAAACCTGATGACGACGAAGTCAAGAAATCATGTTGGAAGATGAAAAAATGTGTAAAGAGACAAAAATGGGGGGAAAATGGGCTTGCAACCTTAAGGTCATTTTCCAACCCTCTTACCAATTCAAAACCCACATGGGTTTTGAAAAATAAAAAGTACTATTCACATTTCTCCACAACCCGCACAGGTTTTGAAAAATAAAAAGTACTATTCACAATTCTATATAACTACTATTCACATTTCTCCATAACCCGCACGGGTTTTGAAAAACAAAAAGTACTATTCACAATTCTACATAACTCGTACAGGTTATGTAGAATGAAAACCATTACTTTGTGTTTCACAAAACCCGTACGGGTTATGAAGACAAAATAATGTATGCTTGTAAACTTAGCATTTACTACACATATGTATAGACATACATATATAATATGTGTTTATGTATGTATATATGCATATCTATAGTTATATATACATATATTTATATAGATATATGTATATATGTTTGTATACATGCATGTCTCTCTTCTTTTCCTCTCTCTCTCTCATCTTCCTTTCCCATCACCGTCTATGTCTATTCTAATCCATAATTATCCTCCTTGAGTTCTATCTCATCTCTCTCCCCCTCACACTTCTCTCTCTATCGAGTCTCTCACCCTTTTCTCCTTCTCGTTCTCTCTCTACCTCATTTCTCTCACCCTTTCCTTCTCCTGCTCTCTCTCTCCCCCTCTCCCCTAATATTTCTCTCTCTCCCCCTTTCCCCTAATCTCTCTCTCTCTCCCTCTCCCCTAATATCTCTCCCCCTCCCCCCTCTCTCCCCTAATATCTCTCCCCCTCCCCCCTCTCTCCCCTAATCTCTCTCTCCCCCACTCCCCTAATCTTTCTCTCTCCCCCTTTCCCCTAATCTCTCTCTCTCTCTCTCTCTCTCTCTCTCTCTCTCTCTCTCTCTCTCTCTCTCTCTCTCTCTCTCTCTCTCTCTCTCTCCTCCACTTCCTATTTGGTTCCTAGTTCTACATAACCTGTATGGGTTATGCAGAACTAAGGCCAAAACTTCTAGTTCTGCATAACCCGCGGGTTTCTAAAAAACATAATATTCCTAAAAACCCATACACTTTTGATTTTTAATTATAAAATATAATGTTCCTCAAAACCCATACGGGTTTTGAGGAACTTATTGTTTTTGGCTAGGCTTGGTGTTTCCAAGCCTAGCACGTTTTTCAATTTCCAGAACATGCACAGGTTATGAGAAATTTCATTTTTTTTTTTGCATGGGGCCACTTTTTTGTTCACCATCTTGGTGCACTTACCCACAAGAAGGCGTGAATGGGCTCGAATTTAGTACACAAGAGAGAGAGACGTGTTGTCCTAGATCCACATCTTTTCCTATTTTGTGTTGTGTTGGGTGTGATTGGGGATTGATTGAATACATGGAATGAAATAAAATAAATTAAACAAGTTTAATTGAATGCTAAAAAAAATGCAATAGAAGTACAAAAAAAGAGTAGAAGATATAGAAATAGAATGTATAGAAAATCTTTGTGACATAAATGTGGAGCTAAATGCACAAGATGGAGGTGTTGGGAATTGTGTAGAGTCTAAAAGCATGTTTTTGTAGATTCCAATATTATGGACTAGAGCAAGAGGTGATTTTCGATATATCCTAAAAAACTAGGGCTAATTAAGTAGGATACTAGTGTTGGGTGATATAGGCCTATGGTTTTAGGTTCTCGAAATACTATCTCTTTTCACTATCTCCTCTATCTATTTGCACCACTACTACATTCTAAGACCCTATGATCTACACTTGAACACGCCAAATAGAGGAAAATATTGTGCTTAATAGGGATTTGCCTTGGTCAATACTCGTGCTAGTGTTACCTCCTCCACAAAATCAATTATGAGTGATAACAATTGCACATTCCTTCAAGAGTTGAAGAAGAAAATAACATAAAACCAAATTGATTATCTTAGGCATAAAACTCTTGCTTGAATCTTATGTAAGGTGATGATGACTCTCTCTCATAAATTCCTACAAGTTATTAGTAAATTTTTACAAAAAACAAAATCAAAATAAATGAAAAAATAGTTGACGCATTTTACAAGAAATGAATCTATTATTGAATTTAAAATAGAAATGAAGATTCAATGAAATTTTTTGATTAATTTTCGTGCTCAAATTTTAGATTTAAAGATTCAATAAGTACATGTATGTTTCAATTCAATAAGTATATTATATTTCATATTGAGTTCAATAAGTATATGTATGGTTTTACTTATAAATGCAATTTTTTAATGTAAATAGATTCTTGTTCATAGAGTTCTATATAATTCATGTATATTTATATATATGCAGGTGCTATCTTTGTCATGTATGTCTTTGACATAGATGATTTGTTACTTAAAAATCCCCCACCTCAACTCCCTCCATCTCCACCTCCACCTCCACCTCCACCTCCACCACCACCACCACCACCACCACCACCACCACCACCACCACCACCACCACCACCACCACCACCACCTCCACCTCCACCTCCACCTCCACCTCCACCTCCACCCCTAGATCAAATGAGGCTCGATTGAGAGAAAGAATAAATGAAAACCTTGAGGTGATACAACAAAATATTAATGCAATCTGAAATGAGCTTGTCACCCCCCCCTCATCTTCTACAGTTTGCAGCTTCAAGGTAATCTGTTGTAGACTCTATTCAATTTGTTGATACATAGTTAGATCAATTCCACAAATGGAGAGAGCATTTGTGTTAGTTTTATGTTGATGGATACACTAATAAGCAAATAAATGATCTTAAAATTACCAAAGCACATTTATTACCATATTTTATTAACCCTAGAACACGAGAACAAATGCCTCCTACCCCCAAAAAAATTAAATTAGGTGGTGTGAGCATCCACATATGAGTACACAATTCTGGGATAGGTGGTGGATGGTTTTTGGTCATCCACCACATTGTGGTTATGAGGTCCCTTAATGTTTTTTGAAGAAATTATACTGTGAGTTTATATTGGGTATAAAACCCAATTATTTTCACATTAGGTCATTCCAGGGTGTTGGTGGTGGCATGCCACAACATAGATTAGGGGCACATACTATTACACCCTTACCAGATCCACCAATATTTCCTCATGTTGCTCCAACTATTCCTGCAAATGTGGAGCATACAACATTGATTTCCACATTAGGTGCTTTGAGTGCCCTCTCGGGTAAACTCAATGAGCAAGCTTCCACATGACATCCACTTCGTGATCGATGCCACATTTGTGTATGAGTTGTCATCAGATGTGAGTAGGTCCTACTCTAGATCCTGGATCCACTTCAGATTTTCCTGTTGTTGCATCAAATGATCATATCATATCATATGTTGGTTTTCTTTGCTTGGATGATCATCTTGATCAAGTATACATATGTGTGTGTATGTGATATATAAATTAAGTGCTCACTTTCTTAATAAAATTTAATGCTTGATTAAAATTGTTTGGTGTATGTAGATGAGGAGTACACCTAATGTTCGAGCCAATATTTCATCTACACCTACACAGCTTGGCACACCTTTTGGGGTATAATAAAATTTGTATCTAGATATTGTACTATTAAGTTATCATGTTATCCTCCTAGACTATTTATGTTTTCATGTTGATACATTGAATGTTTGTTTCTCCAGGGTGCAGGTCATGAGGCCTCTACATCATATCAAGCACAGGGTGTCATATCCCAGATTTCAAAAGCGATAACTTACCCAAAAAAGATCCAAACGTCTCACGAACTTAGGATAAGGTAGATGAACATGTCCACAATCAAAATCTAGCTCCACACGATCCAATGATCAAATGTAAAGAAATGCAGAAAGAAATGTTCAACTGCAAAACAAGAAATAAACTTAAATAAAATATTTTTGGTTGATGCAAGATTGCCAAGAACTAGGGATGCTTCTGCATCAAACATCTTGTGTTGTTGAAAAAAAGTGAGTCCCTCACTTTGTTGGGGTTAGAGGAAAACCAAGACAGTCTACCTCTATCCTAGAGAAATCCATGATGAATCTTCAACTGGTCTTCCTTTCCATTTCACAAGATACTCTCTGTATTGGTTGTTCTGGGTACTAAGCCCAATCTTACTATCCAAAATGTCTTCAATTTAGTCTAGTTCCTTCTAGGGCATTTGTTTCTCCAAGTCTGCTAAACTGTCTTCACTGAATTTTGTCTCATGATACTGATGTAGGTCTGCAATTTTGAATATAAGTGAAATTTCCAAAGTATCAAGTAACTCCACTTCATATGCATTTCCAGAACTGAATTTCTTCAAGATCTTACAAGGTCCAAACTTCCTCATCTTCAACTTATTATAGGTTCCAACTAGAAATATCTCTTTTCTCATATACAACATCACTTCATCTCCAAATTCAAATTCCTTGTCTCCTTTTTCCATCTACTTTCTCGTTATACTTGATGTTCATGTCTTCAAAATGTTATTTGACCTGAGTATGTATTATCTTCATATGCTCTGCAAATTTTTCTTCTTTTGCACTCCATATATCTTCATTACTGATGTCTCTCAATTTTGGCATGCCTCTAGGGTGTACTCTAGTAACAATATTAAAAGGTGTTCTTCTGGTACTCATGTTCAATGAATTATTATAGGCAAATTCTGCTTGTGCAAGAATCAAGTTCCAACTTTCGGTTTTCTCTTTGACTAAGCATCTCAACGAATTTCCCAAACTCCTATTCACTAATTTTGTCTGTCCATCAGTTTGTGGGTGAAAAGTAGAACTAAACTTCAAATTTTTCTTCATCTTCTTCCAAAGTGTCTTCCAAAAATATCCAACAAACTTACTGTCTTTGTCTGAAACTATTCTCTTAGGTAATCCATGTAATCTCACCACTTCCTTGAAAAATAGGTCAGCAACATGTACTACATTTGTTATCTTCTTACAAGTTATGAAATGTGTCATCTTTGAGAACCTATCTACCACCACAAATATAGAATCATTTCCTCTTAGGCAATCCAAGTATAAAATCCATGCTTATGTCCTCCCAAGGTCTCTCTGGAACTGTCAAAGGCCTATACAATCCAACATTCTAACTACTACCTTTTGCAAGTTGACTAATTCTATAGCTCTGTACAAATTTCCTGACATTCTTATGAATCTGAGGCCAAAAGTAATTCTCACTAATCAATTCTATTGTCTTGTCAATGCCAAAGTGTCTGGTTAATCCTCCACTATTCTTCTCCTTATTAGATTCTCTCTCATAGAATTCCTAGGTGTACACAATTTAACTCCTCCGAACAACATCTCATCTTGAATGAAATAATATAACCACTTACTTCTATCCACCATAAATAGTTCCTTGCAAGCTTTCCAAGGTTCTATAAAATCCAGGTCTTCCTCATACAAGTTCTTCAATTCTTCAAAACCCAATACCTCCACTCTCATCTCTCTTAGCACATTCCTCCTTCTACTTAATGCATCAGTAACTCTATTTAAATTTCCACTTCTATGCTTCAAAAGAAAGATATAACTCTGCAAGAACTCTACCCATCTCATATGTCTCTTAATCAACTTACTCTTACTATTAAAATATTGCAAAGCTTGACAATCAGTATACAACACCAACTCCTTAGGAAACAAATGATTTTTCCATTTCAACAATGCTTGAACTATGGCATAGAATTCCTGATCATACACTGAATATCTCCTCCTTGCATCATTCAACTTATCATTGAAATAAGCTACCAGTTTTCCTTCTTGACTTAACATTGCTCCAATTGCATTCCCACTTGCATCGCAGTCCACTTGAAATACTTTGCTAAAACCCAATAAAGCCAACACAAGATGCTCTGTCACCTTTTGTTTCAATAATTCAAATCTCTTATTTGCTCCGGTTGTCCACTTGAAATCCTTTCTATCTCCTCTAATTGCTTATGTCATAGGGCTACAAACTGAACTGAAATTTCTGATAAACTTCTAGTAGAAGCTAGCCAATCCATGAAATGATCTTACCTCTCCAATGCTTTTTGGTGTAGGCCATTAAACAAATGCTCTTACCTTCTCTGAATAAATCTTCAATCCATCTTCAGATATCACAAATCCCAAATAGACTAACTCTTCCTTCATGAAATTGCACTTCTTAATGTTTATCAACAACTTCTCTTCTCTCAACCTCTGCAAAACTTGTCTCAAATGCAACACATGTTCTTCCTTGCTCTTACTGAAAATCAAAATGTCATCCAAATACACAATAACAAACTTACCCAATAATTTCTTCAATATCTCATTCATCAACCTCATGAAAGTACTCGGTGCATTAGTCAATCCAAAAGGCATCACTAACCATTCATACAATAATTCATTTGTCTTGAATGTTGTCTTCCACTCATCTCCTTCTTTGATTTTGATATGATGGTATCCACTTTTCAAGTCTATCTATGTGTAGTATATGGCTCCACTCAAACAATCCATTATGTCATCCATCCTAGGCAAGGGAAATCTGTACGTCATTGTGATTTATTTATTTCTTTGGAATCAGTACACATCCTCCATTGTTCATTCTTCTTAGGTGATAATACTGCTAGCACTACATAAGGACTCCTAATTTTCCTAATCAAACCTTTCCTCAACAAATCCTATACTTGTCTATTCAGCTCCTCATTCTCTGTTGGAGTCATTCAGTGTGCTACTTTATTAGGAAAACTAGCTCCGGGAATCAAGTCCATGCAATGAATGATACTCCTCATAGGGGGTAATCCATTAGGTACATTATCTGAATTGATGTCTCCATACTCTGTTAGCAACTCCTTTATTTCTTCTGGTTGTTCTCCTTCATGATTTGGATTGTTAGTCTTCTTAGGAACTAAGGCAAAACACACATTCTCATGTCCCATCCCATCCAGGAATTTCCTTCCATCCACCAAACAAATTTTAGCACTTGTACAAACTTAAGTTTTTCAGAGGCTCCTACAAGGGCAACAAGGTCTGTTGCATCCCATTTTCAACAATAGTGTATATGTTCTTCCTCCCATCATGTATTGCCTGTCTATCAAACTACCAGGGTATACCCAACACGATATGAGATATATACATTAACATAATATCACACAAAACTTCATCATGATAAGATCCAATCTTCAATTTCACCAAACATTGTTCACTTACTAGTATCTTATTTCCATCTTGAATCCATGCTATCTGATAAGGCTTAGGGTGCTTCAATCTCTACAAATTTAGCTTATTCACCATCTCCTCTGAAACAAGGTTATCAAAACTACCACTACCAATAATAACTTTACAACACTTACCAACTACCTTACATCTTGTTTTGAACAAATTCCTCCTTTGTAAAGGCTCTCGATCATCTTCGGTGTGGCACAAAAATATCCTCATCACCAACAATCCTCCATCTTCTGATCTGTTAGCTGATCCAGTAGGTTCTTCCACCAATGCTGCTCTCTTATTGTTTTATGCCTTCTTGCATTCAAAAGCACAATGTCCTTCTCCTCTGCATTTAAAGAAGGTTCCTTTAAACACTCTCTTATCCTGTCTTTTGTCTTCCTTTTCATAACCCTCATTTCGGTAACCCTCAGGTTCCCTTTTCCAGTAAATTTTTTTGTCATCCTTCCGGTATGAACTACCATCTTTGTTAGCTTCCTTGTCTTTGTTTTGATATGCACTGGGTCCTCTTCCTCTAGTATAGGTCCTTCCTCTTTGAAATCTTCCTCCCTGAAATCTTCCTCCTCTACCTCTTTGCTTCTTCTCGTGTCTTTTTTTCAAATTCTCTTATGCTTTTAGAGCATATTGATAAGCTTCCTCAACACTCTACAACTTCATTAGACTGAGTTCATCATTTATAGACATCCGCAACCCATTCAGCTACCTAGCAACTTGTTCAATCTCATCATCAATATGTCCAGATCTGATATTCAACTTGTAGAATGCTTCAATATACTCCTTCACACTAGATTCCTTCTGCTTCAAATTCTGCAACTTCTGAAACATATTCACTTGATAATCAGTGTGTATAAACTTTAATTTTAACTTGTTAACCATCTGTTCTGAAGATTTAATCTTCTCTTTACCTCTTCTATATCTATCTACCTACAAATGTTCCCACCAAAGAGATGCATGTCCTTTCAACTTAGTGCAAGCATATCTTACCCTCCTATCTTCAACGGTGACTCCAAAATCAAAATACTTTTTCATCTGTGTGATCCAATCTAGTAATTCATCGGAATCCAACCTGCCATCATAATCTGATGGGTTGAAATGTGGTCTAGTACTCGCTCTACACAATTCTCTTATAAACTTTTCTTCATTCAGGCCATTTGTTGGTGGATTTTCTCCTTGTTCTCTAACTACTTCTTCTTTCTCAGCATCACTCACATCTTCAACACGTCGACCTCTTCTCTAGGCCATTTCAACAGCCTTCAATCGGGTTGAAATTCCTTTTAAAATTTCCATCACGGGAGGGTTTGCATTTCCACATGCTCCACCACCTCTAACATTTCCTCTTTGCGACATCGTTACACTAGTCCTCTACAACTACAGGCCAAACCCGCAATCTGCCACCCCACAACAAAATTCTTATAGGACTCCGCAATCTCCAAAACGAAAACTCACTATGATACCACTTGGCGCAGCCGCAATAGGAGAGTCCTCAAGGAGAATAGTCTAGACCATGCAACAAGAGTTACACAACAGAAATAACTCAATGTGATGGAGGCAATGCAGAAACAGATTGTATCATATCATGAAAATCAATTACAAATTGTTGGCAACATGCGGGCTTGCAAGATTCGATGCACTGACCTGATTACATACATGCTCAAATACAATATCCAGACTCAAGCAAGAATGCGAGCCAACTCCTAACCTCCTAACCTTCATATTTATCTTCTATGTTCTAATCACTCACTTCTATATGATTGATTACATTTATTTATATGATCAAGGATGATCTACATTGGCCCAAGATGAAACAATAGTCGATGAATCAAGACGTAATATGTAAACAACCAAGTCGGCCTCCGCCAAAGAGATCCCTCTGGAAAATCCATAGAATGCAGTGCGGACCTAAGGGAAGGTCCACCACAAGCCAAGGAATGTTAGAAACAATGAATTTGAGCTCCATAAGCTACGGAAATAATCTACAAGATTTGCCAAAAGAAAATAGGTCCAGGTGATTCCAGTGCTCTGAGCTAGAAAACTATCCCATATTTCGAAAGTGATAAATTGCCGAAAAAAGATCCAAACGTCCCGTGGACTTAGGATAAGGTAGATGAACATGTCCACAATCAAAATCAAGCTCCACGAGATCCGGTGATCAAATGCAAAGAAACGCGGAAAGAAATGTTGAACTGCAAAATAGGAAACAAACTGAAAGAAAATGTTTTTGGTTGATGCAAGATTGCCAAGAACCAAGGATGCTCTTGCATCACTAGAAAACTCTAAATTAAGTATTCTCATTATAGAACTTCCAAAAAAGTCACCCATCACCCCTCTACTAAAAATTGAGGCTCTAATACAAGAGTTAAGAAACAAGATAAATGTGAAAATATAAATAAAAAGTGAATAAATATAATTAACTAATTAAAGTAGTATGTCATTAATTGTTTATGTGATATTGAAGAATTATGTTGAAATTCATATTAAAAATTTCACAACCTAAAATATCTTTAAGTTTGTAGTGATAAAAAAATACTATATAATACAATTCATCTATCTCTTCAATTTGACAATGTTTTGATAGCATAAAACTAGTTCAATAGCACATAAAATGACATAGCGTCTCCATTCAATGTATCCAATTTATAAAAAGACAATGAAACAAATAATTTACCCAATCAACAACTCTTACAATCGTACTTGCTTTGTTTGAGAACTATAAATACCCTTTTAAATGTCACTACAATAATATTCAAGATTTTTCAAGAGTGATTAATAATTTCTCCAGTGACATAATACATACAAAATACATAAAATTTCAATATCAATATTTCCATCTTATAAGTTCTTGCAAGGCAAGATGCTATTGCATTCATTCAATTTTATTATTTTTCTATTAGTTTAACCATTTATTCCAAAAAATTAAAATTGTTGGACAAAATTTTTATAGTTGCCGTTTATTTTTTATTTAAAATTATTATAAAAAATTATTTTTCTTTCTTCTCATTGGTCCATACAACTATAAAATTCAAAAAAATTTACAAAAAAATAAATTCAAATACGATAAATTGAAGGAGATACTCACCTACAATTTTATCATTGTACTTATGTGTAATACAAGTATTTAAATATATATTTTTAAAAATATATACTCATAATAAATACAATAAACATCTCGTACTACATTTTTAACCAAATATATTTTTTATTTTTAATATTGTGATAAAAACTATTAAAACCAATTTTTAGTTAATAGAAAATATATAAAAGTTATAAAATTCACTCAATTGACATGTGTCCAAACAAATGAAAAATGACAATAAACTACCTTTATGAAATATGTTAGGGGAAGAGCACCAGTAGCTGTCATAGCTTACTTCGCGCACCCACAGATCCTAAATGATACATCAAATTTTGATTTTTTTTTTTGGTTGTCTTTGTATGCGACTTAACTTCTTAAACCTATTGATCTGGCTTTTGGGTAGTAACGATCCAATCTCTAGGGGTTGTTATGTGTCAAAAGGTCAAAAAGTGGTCATTTCAAAGTGTCGTCCAATACTTGACCTCTTTTGCACCAATACCCGCACACCAAAAGGCCAATATCCATTTATAAAATACCTAAAAAGTAATATATTTTTCACCTTTTTATAAAACATAATTAACCTAAAAAAATTATCATATACATATAATTAAAAATATTATGAATATAAAAATTGTTTAAAATGGGTGGTCAAAAAACATTTTGACCACCCATAACCCCCTTCCCGCGTAGGTATGGTGGCCCCACATGGCATGAACTTCCACTATCTTTTTTGCCCTAAAAACTTAGGGAAATGAAGATTTTTAGTTGCATTTTCATCACTCGCAACCTCATCTCTCTGTCGGCGGCCTCCTCTACAACCTCTTCTTCACTTGCAACCTCGACCTCCTCTGCAACCTCCTTGTCGACTTGCTCCTAGGTAACGGTCACACTTCCTCCTTGCATATTGGATGTCCAATGATGGTTTTGCTCCTTCGCAACTGCATTATGCTTTGTTTATGATGATTTCTTTGTATGTGGTTTAGGGTTTTGTTTCAATGCTCTGTTATAGTTTAATAATGTCGAAATCCTGACAGAGAATGGCAAAACAATTGAATATCTCTTCATTTACTTTGAAACCCCTTCATTATTTTTCATTTCATTTTTTGGTTGCACTATTAAATGGTGTTTCTTTGTTTATAATAGTGTCTCTTTGTTCATAATGCCGAAATCATTACAGTGAATGCAAAAAAAAATGATTATTGTTCATAATTGTTCGAAACCCCTTCATTATTTATCATTTCTTTTTATGGGTGCGTTGTTAAATGGTGTCTCTTTGTTTATAATGTCGAAATCATTACAGTGAATGTGAAAATAATTGATTATTGTTCATAATTGTTTGAAACCCCTTCATTATTTATCATTTCTTTTTATGGGTGCATTGTTAAATGGTGTCTCTCTGTTTATAATGCGGAAATCATTACAGTGAATATGAAAATAATTGATTATTGTTCATAATTGTTCGAAACCCCTTCATTATTTATCATTTCCTTTTATGGGTGCACTGTTAAATGGTGTCTCTCTGTTTATAATGTCGAAATCATTACAGTGAATGTGAAAATAATTGATTATTGTTCATAATTGTTCGAAACCCCTTCATTATTTATCATTTCTTTTTATGGGTGCATTATTAAATGGTGTCTCTTTGTTTATAATGTCGAAATCATTACAGTGAATGCAAAAATAATTGATTATTGTTCATAATTGTTCGAAACCCCTTCATTATTTATCATTTCTTTTTATGAGTGCATTGTTAAATGGTGTCTCTGTGTTTATAATGCCAAAATCATTACAGTGAATGCAAAAATAATTAATAATTGTCCATAATTGTTCGAAACCCCTTCATTATTTATCATTTCCTTTTATGGGTGCACTGTTAAATGGCGTCTCTCTGTTTATAATACCAAAATCATTACAGTGAATGCGAAAAAAATTGACTATTGTTCATAATTGTTCAAAACCCCTTCATTATTTATCATTACATATATGCATACACACACACACACACATGTGTGTGTGTGTTAAATGGTTAATGGGTGCATTGTTAAATGGCATCTCTTTATTTTTATAATGCCGAAATCATTACAGTGAATGCAAAAAAAAATGATTATTGTTTATAATTATTCAAAACCCCTTCATTATTTATCATTTCATTTTATGGGTGCGTTGTTAAATGGTGTCTCTCTGTTTATAATGTTGTAGCGTCGTAAATTGGACGCACTTGCTAGGGTGGTACAATTTCACACCTAGCTTAGCACCCGCCTTAGTGCATTTTACATTTTGCATTGCATTTCTCCTTTAGCACTTAACTAATCAAATTAATTAGGTCTAAGGTCCTATTTCATCGTTCTTTGCATCATAAAGTTGGGCCCTTTCGTTAAAGCGTGCCCTTTTCATTTTATTCCTCCAATACATCACTCAATCAAAAACCCTAATTAAGTCCTATTTCGAACTTGGGGGCTTGATTTCGGGGTCAAAACATCTCGAAATCACCTGTAACTTCGGGATTCTCTCTAAAATCATCATATCCGACAGCCCTGAAAATTTGGTGAAAAGTTGTCAGGACCGTGGCGCCGGGAGTGTACATGGTCCCGGACATTTTTCCCGAAATTTTAGGAGCACAATCCAATCATAAAATAAAGCTTAACCCCAAGAAATTGGCAGGATATTCAATCTCTAGGTCGGCCAAAAGACGAAATTATGATCTAGGGTTTCCTACATAAGAGCTCTCTTTCTTCATTTGAAGGGATCCGATTTTTGTTTTCAGGAACCTCATAGGTAGCGAAAGAGCAGATCTTTGAAGACTTCAACAACATTCAACATTCCTCTATCAAGCATTCATCAAATTCATTCATCCTTTTAGGGCTTGGAAGACATTGAAGAACAATAGGAGATTACCGACTGAAGATTGGCTTGTACTCCTCCCTTGAGGGTTGGGTATGATTTCATGTTGTTTTCATGTCTTGGCATAAGCTTCAATATATCCTTTATTCATGCTTTAGATCACTTTGCATCTTGATTTAGAGCATTTACATTGTCATTTACAAGCAATTAGGGTTTACTTTCTAAGTTGCTCTAGTTTGCTTTCTTGCATTTTAGGACCTTGCATACACACTAGGTCTGCACACACAATACATTTTACAAAACAACTTGGCTATTCATGGAGGTGGAAATCACCAAAGCGGGGGTTTGACTAAGGCAAAACCCTATATAGCCGCCCATACACCCTTTTTAGATATCAGTGCAGGTTCGGGACTCGGACGACGCCGCAGGATACAGATCTGGAGAGAACAGGTCGAGACAGCACTCTGCATCAAATTGCAGAGCAGAAGACTGGGACAGGGGCGCTGGGTGCCCTGGTCCTGCCAGGACAGGGGCGCTGGGCGCCCTAGTCCCTGGGACAGAGGCGCTGGGCGCCTTGGTCCCTGGGACAGAGGCGTTGGGCGCCCTGGTCCTCCGGACAGACAACATTTCTGACAGTTTCCGACAGTGTTCCAGAGTGCAAAATAGCAGTTTCCGGTGCAGTTTCTAGGACAGAATCAGGACAGTGGCGCCCGCGCCCCTGTCCCGAACACTTTCAGTCCGATTTTGACTCCGGGTACACATCTGCATTCTTATTTCATCCTTGTATTTATAGCTCTTCATTGTTTAATCTCAATTCTGCAGTCTTGTTATTAGTTCATACTTGCATTTTGGGATTAGGGTTTGAACTTACATCATTTGATCTTCCAATTTCAACAAGGGAATAGAAATCCTAATAGATATCCCGTGGCTCTCTCTTTCACAAAAAGAAGTAGCCAATTGTGCGATATCTCTAGGCTCTTTCGTATTCCGTAATGTGTCAAAAGGTAGGATTAGGGCATGTTAACCTAGTCTCGCTTTTTCCCCTACACAAATGCCAAAATCATTATAGAGAATGCAAAAAAGATTGATTATTGTTCATAATTATTCGAAACCCCTTTATTATTTATCATTACATATATACATATATACATATATACACATATATATGTATGTGTGTGTGTGTGTGTTATTGTCAACATATAACAACCTTCTCACATACACGTGGCACGAACTCCCGCTATCCTTTTGGCCCTAAAAACTTAGGGAAATGAAGATTTTTGCATTTTCATTGTTTGCTCTGCCTTCAATTTGTTAATACTCACTGTAAATAATATTATCCGGCATACCATATATTACTTCCAATAAATTTCATATGAGAAATACAACAACATCATTCAACCATTTACTCATTTGAGAAATGAATCTGCATCTTAATACTAAATCAACAATATCCACTTTTTAATCACATCACAGTTACATCTTCCACTCATGCATCTCGTGCTTCTAGTTTCTCTCCTTGTTATATAATGTTTCAAGTTCTCTACCTATGTGTGTGTGTGTGTGTGTGTGTGTCTATATATATATATATATAGACACACACATGACACCACTTTTTTTTGTTGAAAGATGTTCAATGGTGTAATTTTTCACAATGTAATAGAATATCAACAATATCCAATTTTCGATCACATCACAGTTACATACTGAACTCCTGCATGGCGAATTTTGAGTTCTTTGCCTATATGGTTATTGTCTATATTATCATGCATATAGAAATAGAGACACAATACCATTTTATTTTGTTCAAAGATGTTCAATGATGAGTTACAGAAATAGATTTGTTTTTCATCATTTATCTCAATGGCATTGAGGCTTTCATTTCAATGACTTGTCTCTCTATATATAATTATATGGTAGCATTTTAATTTTGTTGAAAGATGTTCAATGATGGAATTATTCACTATCTAATAGAATATCAGCAATATCCAGTTTTCAATCACATCACAGTTACATATTTTACTCATGCATCTCATGCTTTTAGTTTGTCTCCTTGTTATATACAATTTCAAGTTCTGTGCCTATATGGTTATTGTACATATATATGTATACACATACATATATATACACACATATACATACATATGTATATATATGCATATACATACATACATACATATATATATATATATATACATACATATATATATATATATATACATACATATATATATATATATATATACATACATATATATATATATATATATATATATATATATATATGAAGAAACACACAATAGCATAATATGTTCTATAATGATGGTTGTTTCGAGTTCTCTAGCTATATGGTTATTGTTTATATATATTTTTATATGTATATAGATAATAACCATATAGCCACATAACTTGTTGCAATCAACAACAATTTCCTTATACAAGGGTGGTCATTCAAATTGGTACACACTGAATAACTAAATTCCTTCTATAGTCAATGTTAAATGTTATAAATCTTTCAATTTAAATTATACTATTTTCAGTAAACCAGCATTTCTTTTAATATAGTCACTGTAAATAATATTAACAACCATATTGGATGTCCAATGATGGTTTATGCTCCGTCGTAGCTGCATTATGCTTTGTATATTGACGATTTCTTTGTATGCGGTTTACAGTTTCATTTCGATTCTCTCTTATAGTTTAATGTTCGTATATGTTTATTGTCCACACACACACACACATACATATATGGTTAATATCCATACACACATACACACTCACACATATACATGTGTGTGTGTAGAAGAAAACTGAACAATTTGAAGCAATGGAGGTCTGCATATTCAATATGACATGAATGATTGTTTCCCACAAAAATTCAAATTTGAAAATTTCTAGCTACCACAATTGAATGCATTGCACATTCAAATTATATTAGAAGACAAAATTTTCCATGTCACTTTCATTACAATCCAATTCATTGCATATTTCTGAGTTCTGCAAATTCCCTTTGCACATTTCTTAGGTAACTATTTGTTTGCAATATGTATGTACGTTATACATATGCATATGCATATGTATGTATATGTGTATATGTGCAATTCTATGTACATGTCCATATGTATGTAGGTGGATATGTATACGTATGTACTTATGCATTTGAATATGCATGTATGAATGTGTAAGGATTGTATGCATGTTGTCAAATGTTAAAGACAGTCAAAAAGTTGTTCTGCATTCAATAATGTATGGATGATTTTTTGTTACAACATTACGCTACCCTCGATTATTACTTGTTTTTTGCAGGCGTGCTAGAGCATCGAGGGAAGAACCATACTTGTGGAAGATCATCATATCAATGTAAATGTGTTTATTAACACACTTCAATTCTTTGGAGATTATGCCTTTAATGGTTACATTTTATATTAATTTGTGTAGATATCTTAGGTAGTTATGCATTTCTTATTAAATGTGTTTCTTAACACACTTTAGTTTGTTTTGTATTTTGTTGTGATTGTTATGGCAGGCAATGATCTAGGAGTCACTATGTCGAAGACAACAAGCATTCCTCTCAGGTAAAGTTGATATGACTTTACTTTGGCAATGATCTAGTAGACAATGCAATTTGTGAATTGTTTATGTTTCAATTTCTGAATTGTTTGTGTTTCAATTTGTTTAATTTTCTCACTTAGTTCATATGTTTCAATCTTCTCTTTGTTGGACCTGTACTTTCACAATGATGTAGTAGACAATGCAATTTATGATTTGTTTATGTTTCAATTTCTAAATTGTTTTTGTTTCAATTTGTTCAAATTCCTCACTTAGTTCATATGTTTCAATCTTCTCTTTGTTGGACCTGTACTTTCACAATGATCAAGTAGACAATGCAATTTCTGATTTGTTTATGTTTCAATTTTTGAACTGTTTGTGTTTCAATTTGTTTAAATTCCTCACTTAGTTCATATTAATTCAAGTAAAACACACTTAGTTCATATTGATCAAAAGGAAGTTCCCTATTTGAGAAAAAAATTAGACAAAGAATTGTCTTATAGTGCCTTAAAAGATGTCTTGTTAGATACTGCCAACAAGGAAAACTTGGCAGCTAACAAGATATCTTGTAAGGCAGTAGAAAATAGTTTTTTGTTTGGTGCCTTCTTACAAATAGGACACTTCCTTTTATCATTTCGATGCAATGACCTAGTAGACATATTATACACTACAATTTATATATGATGACTGCAATTTGATACTTATAAGTGTTCAAATTTCTAACTATCAAAAGAGGACATATCAGTGGCATCTGAATAATCAGATGCCATTGATATGGCCTTTTTGATAGTGAGCAATTTGAACACTTATGTGGCCTTTTTTGGTAGTGAGAAATATATGAGATCAGTTCAACTGATATATTAGAAATATCACATCACAAAAAACAAACATATGAGATTTACAACAACACCATCAATTCATTGGACTATCCATCTGAGATATTTGAAAACAACAGAGTTCTGATCACATTACAAAATATGGCAGTATGTCAATCTATAATCACATCACAGTTATATCGAAACTCAAAATCTGCTCTTCGGAGGGCTCACAAATTATAATTCATCAGACTTGATCAATTCTCCATTTGGGTATTAAATGGAGGAGGTGTCACAAATCCAACCCCAACGGACTATGGCCTACTAGTGTCTAGCCCAACAACATTGTTTTCTTCGTTGGGAGCGGTTTGTGAGCAACTTTCTATTTGAGCAAGGAATGTCTGGTTTACACCTGAAGTAAGTTGCATGGTGTCTGAGGATCCAGGTGCAGTCCCAACTTACATAGTATTAATAGTTGCAAAGGCTGGGGACAAGAGGTTCATCATTTCCATGAGAATTGGGTGTCGGATGGGTAGAGGTTTTGCGACTGTGGCCACATCTTTTGTTGTCTTCGCACACTTGGGTGCCTTTTCAACTTTCATCCTCTCCTTCTCAAGCTTTGCTTCTGCATCTTTCTTTGCCTTGTCTTTTCTTCGAATGAACTTGTCTTGGGAATCCTGCAATTTTTTGGCCTGTTTTTCCACCCTCATAGCCTCCTTTTCTATCCCTTATGCTTCACGTTGTGCCTTCCTCTGTCTCATATGTTCTTTCTTTCGTTCGGCCAATTCCTCATCTCTTTTCCTTTCAGCCTCTTTATCTTTTTCCCTTTGAATGTACTCATCAAATGTCAAGATTTGTGACTGGCTACTAAGACGTAGCACCCCTTTCCTACCTCCATGTGAAGATTGATTCATTCTCTACACTGGAATTCTTAAGAATTTGTTGATTTTCCTTCACACTTTTTGTCCATCCTCTTGTGTGCATGACACAAACTCAGGTTCGTCTTCACTTATGTGAACTTCGTCTTCACAGTCAGTACCATCTTGCTGCTCCTAGTTGATTGCATTGGTGAAGTAATGTATCACATCTGCTGGATCAATTTTTGGCAGACTTGGCATGGAAATCGTTACATCATCACAGTTGGTTGCTTCTTGGGTCCACTCTGGTATGTCAGCTTGTGTTGGCAAAGACATGCCTGCTGATGTACTTTTGAAACCCTCATTTGGTTGGCTAGTTTGTGGGGGAAGACTTTCTTTGGTAGTTTCTAGTGTCAAACCTGTACCCTCAATCATTGCTTGTGTTCCTTTATGGAGCTCTACAAAATATTGAATGTTTTCCTCATTAAAACCAACCAAACGCAAGCAAGCTTCCACTACCATATACTCTGGTTCTTCATCCCTTGAAGCAACATCATGTTATGTTCCAACAGCTAGTTGTATATCAACTGCAACCTCAAATGCCTCACTTGGTCTCATATTATTCTGTAATGCGTTTCAGTTAAGTGGCCAAATCCTTGTCCTACGGAAGCCACTGATTATATTAGCTGGTGTCAATGCTTGGGCAAAGGCCTTGCTCACAAGAGTTGCCAACTCTTCCCTTCCAATTTTAATTTATGGGAACTTTGACATCCATATACTCCTCTATTGTTTGAAATAATTCTTGAAAGGTGAGAATATAGAGACATCAAGTGGCTGCAGTTTGTGGCTTGTATGTGCCAGAAGGGTTACCAAATCTATACCTATCTGTCTTGCTTCTTCAATTTTCTTGAAGGCTACATGGCTGCCATGACCATCGAAGATCAGTAGGGCCCTATGTGAGGGTGAAACTCCACCAAGGACTGAACGTGCAAAATGTTCCAACCAATTTAAGAACAACTCCTCTGTCATCCATGCATGTTCTTGGACTGCCATGCATGCTCCTAGCTCGCAATTTGCAATGTAGTTTCAGATATGCCTCTTAGATTTGAACAAATAAAATCTAGGAATGTTGAAACCACATGCACTAACACATGCCAAAACAGTGATCCACTCTCTACTCTTCAAAATTAGGTGTGGTACATACCTCTAGCCCAATTTGGCTATCACTCTCATTCCACAATTCCTCTCAGCTTGTCTCATCACAATTCCAAATCTGACTTCTACCATAGTGATTGAGGTTGTATATTACCTCCAAGTTGTCATAGAAAGAGGCAACAATAGAAGGTCGAAGCATAATAGCCCTATCAAAGTCCACTCCTTCTGTTGCTCTCATCGTCAGATCAAAGTGCCTTCGTCTAAAACCTGCCCATCATGACCTCTCTGACATCCCATTTTTGAATGGATTAGGCCTATTCTTGGTAATTTGGGCAATAGTTGATTGAAGTTGACTGATTTGGAGACTGTGACCAATTTCAGCCATGTCTTTGCACCATTGGACAACTTCATCCTCCTCCTCTGCTAATAAAATAGTGTGTGGACCCCTTACAATCGTGGTTGTGGCTCCCATCAGCCATGCCCTCAAAGAGGCAATCGGGATACCATACTTGATTGATGTGCCTTTAAGAGACATGTGTATGTCTTCTATGCATGTTATTGTCTCTTTCATGTCAAATATGTTCCATTTTGGTTTGGGAGCCTTTGAGGCCACCTATACTTTTGGTGTTTCTAGAATAGGATTACAATCTACAGTAGGATGGTCATGTACAACAGTAGTTTCCACATCAGTTGCATTGTTAGGTGAATGGTCATCTACAACAGGAGTCACTGGGTCTTCATTTTGGACAAAACTATCTTCATCAAGGAAGTGCAGCCCACGAGTGACTCTAACTGTTCAATGTCTAACAAACCCGTTTCCCTTTCTACCTCATGTCATTATGTTCAGTGAACCTGCAACAATAAGGTACCCATGATAAAATGCTACCGTGTGTGCTTGTATAAATATACAGAGAGAGAGAGATCATTGAAATGAAACCCTTAATGCCACTGAGATAAATGATGAAAAACAAATCTATTTATGTAACTCATCATTGAACATCTTTGAACAAAATAAAATGGTATTGTGTCTCTATTTTTGTATGCATGATAATATAGACAATAACCATATAGGCAGAGAACTCAAAATTCGCCATGCAGGAGTTCAGTATGTAACCTGTGATGTATATATATACACACACACACATAGGTACAAAACTTGAAACATTATATAACAAGGAGAGAACTAGAAGCACAAGATGCATGCGTGGAAGATGTAACTATGATGTGATTAAAAAGTGGATATTGTTGATATAGTATGAAGATGCAGATTCATTTCTCGAATGAGTAAATAGTTGAATGATGTTGTTGTATTTCTCATATGAAATTTATTGGAAGTACTATATGGTATGCCTGATAATATTATTCACAGTGAGTATATTAACAAATTGAAGGCAGAGAAAACATGAAAATGCCACAAAAAATCCTCATTTCCCTAAGTTTTTAGGGCAAAAAAGATCGTGGGAGTTAAGGTTGTTATGGGTGTTCAACATATTTTTTGACCACCCATTTTAAACTTTATAATAAAAGTTGTCTGGCCTGATGTATATATATATGTGTGTGTAAATATATATAACCATATAGCCAGCTGTAAGTAATAGTATCAGGCATACACATTATTGTAATGATAAATAATGAAGGGGTTTTGAACAATTATGATCAATAATCAATTTTTTTCACATTTAGTGTAATGATTTCGACATTATAAATAGAGAGGCACCATTTAACAACACACCCATAAAATGAAATGATAAATAATGAAGGGGTTTCAAAGAAAACAAAGAGATATTCAATTGTTTTGCCATTCTCTATGAGGATTTTGGCATTATTAAATTGTAAGAGAGTATTGAAATAAAATTGTAACCCGCATACAAAGAAATCATCAATAGACAAAGCATAATGCAGCTACGAAGGAGGTAAACCATCATTGGACATCCAATATGGTTGTTAATATTATTTACAGTGACTATATTGAAAGAAATGTTGGTTTATTGAAAACAATATAATTTGAATTGAAAGATTTATAGCATTTAACGTAACATTGATTGCACAGAGGGAATTTAGTTATTTTGTGTACCAACCTGAATGTGCGCCTCGAGTGTATATAATATACTTTTTTGTAGTGAAAGTGACACAAAATTTTTTGTCTTATAATATAATTTGAATGTGCAATGCATTCGATTGTGGTAGCTAGCTATTTTCAAATTTGAATTTTTGTGGGAAACACTTGGTCATATCATATTAAATATGCAGTCCTCCATTGCTTATTGGGGAGCCTTACACTAGTTGTTAATGCAGTCAAATGATCCATTTAATGGAGCTATGAAGTGAAATTTGGAAGAATGTACACTTAGTGTCTAAGAAGTCTAAAATTGATTGTTTTTATGTCATGTAATGCACCAATAGTTGTGCATATGTAATTGTAATTGGAGTACTTTTGTACTTTTAAGCCACTTGCATAAAGTGGTAAATGTATTTGTGCAAGATGTTCAATATTACTATTTCAGTCATGTCCTTAGCACTAGATTGGGAATAGTTTGTTTTAAATATCTAACAACATAATCAAGGTTGGTCCACAAAGGTACTATAGAAGAAACTTTTTATCAAAGTCCAATACCATGTCATTTGAATTTTTAATTTTTAATTTTATAAATTATGTTAAATTATTCACTTTTATGTTAATTAAAGGCAATGGTTTATGTAACTATTTATAAAATTAAAGATAATTAGAAAGCATATGATGGTGTGATTGCTAGTGAAATTATATTAAATTTAGAGAATATGTAGATCATTATCTTTCAATTATAAAAATTTTAAGAAAAAGGCATTTCATTGGAATACGTTAAGAGGTACATAATGTCATTTAATTATATTTATTTTATCTTAACATAATGTCATTTAATTATATTTATTTTATCTTAACATAATGTCATTTAATTATATTTATTTTAGATCAAATATGTGCCATTGACATAGAATTAGTATTTTAGGGAAGAGAAAAAATTTAATGTGATCATGGATTCATATTCAGATTTCTTAAAAGAACAGTTGAAAGAGAGAAATAGACAATACTCATAATTGAACACTAAAACAAAACGAGTTATATATTCAGAGATGCCATGACAACCTTATAGTACTACCGAAATCTGATACATAAAACTCTCCCACAGTCCAATTCTCATATTCTAAGCGCTGCCAATGTCAATACTTTTAACGTCGCCGCCATTAGCAGCATCAGGCTGTGTTTTGGGAGCGTTCATAGTCAAAACCCCATTCTCCAACTTTGCAGAAATGCCGTCCACATTCACATTTTCAGGCAGACAGAATTGCCTCATAAACCGCCCGCTTGACCGCTCAACACGATGCCACTGATCCATCCTTTCATCCTGTTCTTTGTGCCTCTCACCGCTTATTCATAGAGTATTCTTCTCCACTAAATCAATTTTTAGATCCTCTTTCCTTAGTCCTGCAATCACTAAAACAAAATTTAAATCTTTAAGACACCGCTGTAATTGAAATAATAAACCCTGGGAAGAGGGGAAAAGGGATTAAGAATTTACCCGGCAAATCGACGGTGAAGATATGAGCTTTAGGGGTTTCCTTCCAGTCAAACCTTGTGTTGGCCATGGCCATGGCGTCCCTTGAAAATGAAGAGGCTGCTGTGGGCACACTGAAATCCATGGCATCCCACACGCGAGAAATTGAAGCCATGTATCGAACAGGTTGTTCTCCTATGGATCCCATGCGCTGATGCCCCTTCCGAAAAATGGAGTCAAAGCCATACTTTTCGCAATTAAAGATGCAATGAAGTCGAAAAATACAGAGCTTGCAGATGAATAGAATGCTGCTGATTATTTTGATGATGATCCAGGAGAAAGATTGGTTTCAATTTATACATGAGATGAGAGGATTCGAGATAAAAGGAGATTTGGGGCGAAGATTTAAGATTGCTCTGAACTGTTCTCGATAGTTCTAGTAAGTTACAGAGGGAATAAATTTGTTACGGTGCCTCCCAATAGAGGATTTTATGTTATCTCGAAAATGCGTTCCTAAATTGTGGGTTACCTTAAAATGTCTTTTTAAAGTATTAGAAAATAGAAAAATGGGGAAAGTTGGAAAACTAACAGAAATGCAAAAATTATTTTTATAAAAAATTATAAAAAATAAAAAATTAATCTTCTTAAGAATTATAAGAAATATATATAACTTGTGTAATGTTAACTCACCCTTTTCGTACTTTACCTCTCCATACATATACATATCCTTACACTCTTATCCCCTACCTTATTCTCATGTGTTCACATCTATGCATTCTTCATAGATGTACATTTATGTCATTTGCCTATGCACTTCATTTATTAGCCACCTAGATCTAATTGTTCATATACCTTGAGATATATAAACATAGGGTTAACTCCCTAAAGAGTCACAAACTTTTATTATCTCTTTCCAATTTAATTTAATTTTTTTTTCTTGATTTGCCCCATTCATCTTCCCACCCCAAGCCAACAAAACGCACATTTTGTGAAATTTGGTGTCATGTGCTAGAATTCAAAGATATTCAATACATTTATTCCACTTATCCAAACATCATTTAAAATCTTCTTATTCTAGAGCAGTAAATAAGTAATCAATAGTGACACACTTAGATTTAGTACATTGAAAAGAGTAATGAATTTGGATACATCATCCTAGAATGTTTGATTCTTGTCTTCTAATTTTGTACACATGACCTCAAAAAACTTACCTCCTTAAAATACAATGAAATTCTTTTCTAGTTATTCTTAAATAATATCAACCTTGTAAATATTGAAAAAAGGCAAAGAACATAGAGGCACACCAAGTAAATAAAATATTACAATTTCACTATGTGTAAGAACAAATCTCAACTTAGACCTAACTAATCTATCGCCATTATCTTGTCTTGAACTATCGAACTTGCCCTTTGACATAGTACAATCCAATATAGAATCCAAAGTGAATACCAATATCATCCAATTTTAGACTCAAAAGCTCATTTAGAATTTTGTGACATTCTAGATTTGCCCATATTCTTTATTCATAGAGATAAATACTATCCTAAATTTCTTAACATGGAAAATACACTTGTCTAAGTTATCAACCACCAATTATCGTTAATTAATCTTATCTTATTTGTAATTTTTTATATGATTTGTATTTGATTAGCTAAGGTTCACCCTAACAACACTCTTATTTCATTTTGGTGAACTTGATCAATCCTCCACAACCTAGTTTTCTTCAAATGTCTTATTTTTATCATGAACTACAATAAATATTTGTTATGAAATCTCATTTTTAAATATGAAGATTTGTAATATTTTCTTAATTGATTACTTTTAAACTATTTTATCTTTTTCCATTAGGGTTTTTGAGATTTATTGGGTAATCTCTTTTATCCCCTATCAAACAACACATCAGGGTTTCACTTTCAAATAGGATATATCACTAACATTTCTAATTTTACAATTTGAAAGTACTCTTTGAAGCTTTATTGTTCATCCTTTGTTTATGTCATTAGTCACTCAATTTATTAATCTTACACCAAGAAGGATTAATCATGTATTCCCTAACAAGATCCAAACCAATGACGATGAGACATTTTCTAATGCACATAATGAGAATAGTAAAGAGTATAAACTAAGGCCCTCTTTTAAATAAACAATATTTTATACTTGGACTTACTAGTTTGGCTAATATAAAAATTCTATACAAAGTAGCTAATATGATTCACAATATGTTCATTAACAAGACATATATTAGAGATCTTACAAGTTATTGGTGCTAAAATTGCTTCATCTATTTTGAGAAGTGCATCTACTTATATGTACACTTCCAAATATTGCAAGACCATCCTTTACCATTAACACTTCCACCACCACTAGTTTCTTTTCATTTAGTACTTAGCTTTTCTCCACTTTATCGAGCCCCAATATGGCTTACCTATAATCCATACCACTCTTGGGATTTAAATAAGCCAAATGATGTACCACACCTTCATGTCTCTTCTTCATACCACTATTGTACCTACCACTACCCCACTTACCCAAGTGATTTCCATATTTGATATCTCAATACCCTTAGGAACCTTGAATATGTTATTCATTTATCCTAATTTACTAACTCATTCAACAAAATACTTCTTAAAACATACCCATACAAACCATGTTAGTATCTAAGCCCCATATACTACTCTCTCTTCTACCACCCTAGATGCACTACTTCACAAGATAAATCAAGTAGAAAAAAAAGTGGATATAAGACAAAATGGGCATGATAGTAATAAATTTTGACATTGGGACTTATTCACTACCTAAAAAATTTGTGATGTGCCTCAATTTGAAATGTATGATGAAAAAGGTGATACAAACACGTATTCGAGATCATATTTAGTATCATGTGTAGATAGTACTTATGAGGATGAGTTGTTAACATAGCTATTTTTATGCTTACTAAAAAATATTTTATTTATGTTGGGATTAGCGTGTCTCAACTTTTTCAATTATAATATTGGCTTTTTTGATTTATTATTATTTATTCCTAGGTTTATAATTTATATGCTTATTCTATGATGTTAATTTGTGGATTCGCCTTGGCGAGTTAGCATCCTATATGGAAGGTGACTAAGATGTCATGCATCCTAAATTGGAGGAGATAGGTGTTCCACTTTGTAGACCCCACCATAAACTAATCTTATGGCATGTTTGTGTAGATAAGATGTTTTACCTAACTAGTTCACCTAGTAGGTCATATTCACATGTTAAGTTTACTTAGGTCCTATGAATATTTCTGGAAGTTTTAGATCTTATATTAACATTTATCATTTACTTATTGTGTCCTAGGTCATTTATGTATGTTTTCTCTTGTCATAGGATTTTAAGACATTTTTCATTCAACCTTGTCTAATATTATCTCTCACTTTGCCTATATAAGAACCTGGGCCGATTGTACACTTTTTAATATAGAGGATATTCTATTAGTGATCCATCATTGGTCATGCTACATTATTGCGCATCCATACCAAATCAAGATATTCTCTTGCCATACTCTCTTGTGAAAATATGTTTGTTGTCTTGCAAGTGCTTCTAGGGTGTGTGAGCTCGCTATTAGCTCCTACATGGTATCGGTGCTTCAAATCTACAAATACCCTCTTAGATCTGAGGGTGGTTTGGGCATGAGATTTTGTTTAGAAGCATTTTTCCATAAAATAGATTTAACCATTGAACCTAGAAGGCCCAAAAAACTCTATTTTCATGAATAACACTTTAATTTTGGGTGACAAAGAATTGAGACTTTTTTTTTATGGTTTTGGCAATGATTGCAAAAAAAAAATCTATAGAATCTATATGGCTACATGTATCCATATGATCTTACAATGTTGTACAACCTATAGACATCAGTAGCATATGAGTTTGATAAAACTAGTACATTCATAGAAAACTCTACTCTTGCATTGGTTGAATATAAGCCCTACATCAATAATATGATTTTTAGTTTTTAATTTTTAAAAATATTTTTTTTGTACATTTAACATTCATAATTGGTTGACCATTAGTTACACACAACTCTTACACCACTACTCATCCCTAGTTGATGGCACCACCTCCATGGGCAACAACCCTATAGCCTAGACCCTTGGTCAACTCAATGATTGGGCACTAATTTCTAAGGGGCTCACTTTTTTTCCTTTGAAGCCCTAATTGGGTAGATTTTTTCAAAATTTTATATCTTTTGGCTCAAATACTATATTTTTGTACAAATGGTATATAATTGGAAAGCTAGTTTAACAATTTTATAGCAGTATGTCTCATTATCTAATTTTGTTGCTAGTGTATTGCATTTCTATCTAAAGTTAGATATCTAATTTAGACTTTTGAGCTCATAACATTTTATCTATTTATTAAATTAAATTTATAATTCTTGTAGACTTATAAAGTTAATTTAAGGATCTCTTTTGATATATTCATGCACTTTTTCTAGGTTCATCCCTACGCACATTTATTTATTTTTTACAAATATCTCATAATGGCTTTTTATGTGGACATATTGGCACTCAGAGAAGTTCTATCTTTTGGGTAGGCTTCATTTTTAGTATTTGAATCATATTTGGGAGTTTATAATTAGTTTTGAAGCTTTCTATCTTTCTAGATTTGTAAATCTTATCATTTGAGGAGTGAATCATGTATAAAAGTTATAAATGCACATATTATAGTCAATTCCATGCATGTGCCAATAGGTTTGGCATGCCAATCCTAAGATTTGGTCATGTCAAACCTATTTGGCATTAGCCAAGTGGGAATTCACTTTTGAAGGTACATTTTCATTTGGCGAGTGCCAAATTTGGTGCTAGCCAAATAGCATTATCAATTCGTCTTTCTGTTTCAATTTGTATTTTTTCTTTGTTATACTTTATGTTATATTGGTAGGATTTTTTAGAGTGGTTTCATATATCTAGGAGTTATAATGTAGATTATAGTTTTTATACTTGATCATTTAAAATTTTAGACAGTCAAATTTTACTAATCAGTATGCTCCTATTAGAATTAAATTTCAGACAGACAAATATTAGTAATCAATATGGTCCTATCAACATTCTCTCACTCTCTCTATGCCACTATCTTTATCTTCCCCAAAATATAGACCTATAGATCTCTCTCTATCACTCTTCATCTATCCCATTTCTACATCTCCATCTCACTCTCTCCTCTCTCCCCCAAGATCTAACAATACCTCTTTACCTCTCTATCCTACCCTTCACTCTCTACTACATGTTTCCTCTCTTTACACAACTCCCCTTCACTCGCTCACTACCTCTATTTCTCTAGGTTTGTCCCACCTTCTCTCCCTTTGTACCTCACCTTCCCTCCTTACCTCCATCTCTATCACTTCCTCTTTTCATCTCTCTTCTTTTGTCTCCCTCTCTTATTGTTTCACTCCCCCCTCTCTCTATTCTATCAATCACTACCTCTACCTCATAACCTCTACCTCTCCCCATCCCTAGGTCTCTCATTCCCTCTATATTTACCTCTCTACCTCTCCCTCCATGTATCATTACCCACCTCTCTCTCCCCCTCTATCTTTCGCCTAGGTCTCTTGCCCCTCTCTCCCCAGGCTCTAGGTCTCTCATTTTTATATCTCTACCCTCTCTAGTTCTTTACCTCCATTTGCATCTCTTTCTCTATCTCCTTACCCCTCTTTCTCTCTCTCTCCCTCACCTCTCTAAATATCCCATATTTTGGTCTCTCCCATACTCTCTCCTTCTCTACGTTGCCTTCTTACCCCAATCTCTATCCTTGTCTCCCTCCCTCTCTCCTTCTAGAGATAGAGAAATCAAGTGAGATAGAGAGAGGGAGGAAGATAGGGGTTGAGAGAAAGAGAGGGAGAGACCATAGAGAGAGATAATTAGAGAGAGAGAGAGACAGAGATAGAGGCAGAGAGAGACAGAGAGATGGAGGGGAGTAAAAAAGGTAGAATGTTGATAGGATCTTGTTGATTACTAAAAATTGACCAAGTCTGAAATTTATATAATATTCTAAGAAATAGAATCTACATTATAACTCCTAGAGATTTGAAACCATGCTGAGACAACCTACCAATATATACATAACATATAACTTAAAGTATAAGAAAGAAAAAAGACATACTTAAATGTTATATTTTATGTATATATTGCATAGACATTTATAGAGAGAGAGAGAGAGAGAGAGAGAGAGAGAGAGAGAGAGAGAGAGAGAGAGAGAGAGAGAGAGAGAGAGAGAGAGACTTGTTAATGCAATACATTTAGAGCTTGCCAAACTCAAAAAAAAATATTTTTTGAATTTGACAAGTGCCAAAGTGTCTATCTATGAAAACACCAAGCCTTTGACTTGAATTTTCCTTGGGCATCTAACTCAAAGGCTTGGACAACCAATTTGGGCTTGAAATGTGTTTTTTTCAAAAAATGAGAAAAAATCTCACTTTTTTGGTTGTGCTATCTATTAAGTTTGTACATGTTTTAATGCAAACACAAACAAACACCATGATGACATTGAGCTCTCTCTTAGCTACCCAACCATATAATTTTTTCACATTTTGATCAGGTCAAGGTTTTCATCTCAAATTTCTTTTCTTAGTGTGTCCATTTTTTGTCAATAGCCAACATGTTGTATTTTGGGCATTGATTTTACTCTTTCATAAAGTTTTGAAACAAATTATATTTTTAGAAACTAGAGTTCATTCTTGAAATCAATTATTTTTCACAAATTTTAGAGGGAAGCATACTCAAATTTCTATATTTTAGGATTTGTCAACTTTGAAAATTAGTTAAAATATATATTGATGCTCTATAAAAAGGAGATTGTTAGGATGACAAAAACACAAACAACAAGCGTTAGTGTTAGCAAATCAAAATTTAAACAATAGCCTAATCAAGCATATCAAGAGAGATATTAAGCATGAAATAGAAAGCATACAAACATAGAATAGATAAACTATACTCCTCCAAATGCTAATCAAGATGCTCATAGTTGCTCCTCCCTTGTTCCTCTCCTCTCCAAGTTCCCAAATGAGTGTAGCTCTCAGTAGCTTTTTGCACTATTTTTGGATGTCTTATGGAGATTCAAGATTATGAAATAAAAAGCTCATGAAATGCAAACATGAACAAACTAGAAATGAGATTATTGTCTAATCTAATGTTGATTTTAGTCCAAAAGAGTAAATGTAAATGCTTATGCTAAATGCTCTTTAAAATTCACTATAGGTTAAATGCATACAAGTTTTCAGGATCTGGATATTGAAGAAATGGGCTCTATTTATAGGAAAAATGGAGCAATGGATGGTTGAGATTGAGTAATCTCAACAAGGGTCAAGATTGAATGATATTCAATCCACATGAGGGCTTTCAACCCAATCCCAGGATGACAAGTGTTAATATGAGATAGGTTGAGAGGTGAGGGAATAAGCATTAAATGCTTGACATGACCTGAGAGTTAACTTGGGAGTTAAGGTCAAGGTTGGGTTGAGTGAATAAATTCTTTATTCAAAGAATAAAGCTTTTATCCAATGGATAAACTCTTGTGCAAAGGTTAAAGGGATAACCATGGTCAAAGCAATAATTGCTTGAGGAGACACATGAGTCACATGAGGGTTGAGTTAGGGGTTAACCATAAATGGTCATGTAAGAGCCATAAGTGGTTTGGAAGACTTTAGAGGTTAATGTGTTGAACACACAAAGCATTTAATGCTTTTCAAAGACTTTGAAGTCTTTGAGAAGTGACTCCATGTTGCTTAGGAATGTGACAATAATTAGGGGATGGATTAGGTTAATTAGGAAGGGGTTAGAAGAATCTAGAACGGGGTTTAGGAGCGCAAGTGGATTTGGTGGGTGAGGGAAAATAGAATTTTAATTAAAATAAAATTAATTTATTTTAACTTGTGGTTGCAACCTGCATTTGTAGGAAAATGCAAGTGGGGGGTGAATGATTTAAATAAATATTTTATTTAATCTATTTAAAAGAGGAAAGAGGGATTTAAATGAAATAAATAAGATTTATTCATTTAATTGATTGTGAATTTGGTTTAATGAATTAATTTAAAATAAATTGAATAATTTATTTAATTAATAGAAGAATATTTTGAAGATGAGTTAATTAAATATTAATTTAATTAATTGATGGCTAGTGGATTTTTAATCAAATAAATAGCAAATATTCATTTTATTAAAATGGATAGATTTAGGTGACTACATATATATTCATTGAAAAATTAGTTGAATTTTTTTGGCATAAACTACATGGAGTTACCTAACTTCTTACTGGAGCAATTATTAAAATTGCAAAGAAATTTTAACATTTTAGGGGGAGCACACCAAGTGTTGTGTAATGTTTTTTCTAAAAAAAAGGACCACTTTGTGAGCTCCGCCTCTTTGAAACCTTTAATCTCCACCATTTTCAAAACAAATTAGTAGTTTAGAAAGTAAACTTAGAGCACTATAACTTCTGTTCTTGTTTCATCTTCGCGGTTTTAGTGTAACTTCATTTTCTTGTTGAAGTTTAGACTTTGTCGATTTCAGAAAAAATTGAAAAAAAAAACGAAGAAGAAGAAAGTAGCATCTTAAGACTCCTTCGTGCCCCCTTATCTTGGCGTACTTACCCATTTGTGACACTTCAACACAAAATATATTGCACTACAAAACACCAATTCACTTGAAACTCATATCACTGAATCCTTCTACCTTTATAAACATGTTCCCAAATTTGCACGAGCATATCAATCACTAGCTCAGAAGAATGCAGAGCATTCTATATGGTTTTTATGTTTTTACTATTTCAACTACTATGTTATGTTTGTAATATCTATATTTAGCTCTATCTTATATTTTTTGTTGTTGTGTGGCTATGTTATCTCAATTGATAGTCTAGTGGTTGTCTTCTTATTGTAACTTTATTCATTTTTCAAGAAAAAAAATGTTAATATAGGGTAAACGCACAAAGTTGGGTCCCAATCCCGCGGAAGTCCGCGGGTTGGGAAATGAACCCGCTAGAAATGGGTGCCCGATTGTTTAGCTTCGAGTGCCCGAGCCATAAAGAAACAAGTGCCCGTTTATTTCAAATCGGGTACCCGATTTGAAAAAAACGGCCACCCGTTTTTAAAATGTATTTAATTTTTCTTTTTAACCATTTTCTATCATTTTTACTGTTTGAAAAATGGGTAGGCATTTCTGAGGAGCACGAGTACCCATTTTTTTCAACCCACCTGACCCCCTAGACCATTTTTACCTCCTTCCAGGTATTTAGTTTTATTTTTTATATTCTATTTTATTTATTTATATTGTTTTTCATAAAAAAATGTTAATGTATTGTTATTTTTTTATTTTTATGTTTTAAAGTTCAAAAATTGTCTTTTATTTTATTTTATTTCATGTTTAAAATAGTTTTTAGTTTTCAAATATTGCAAAAAACATGAATAGTAAAAACCGTAGGAAAAAAACAAAAAATAAAAACGTAAACGAATAATAAACATTAGACATAAAAAATAGATAATAAACCCTAAACAAAAAAATGAACACTAAACCCTAAATAGAAAAAACCAAACAAGTCCCAGGAGAAATTTGACTATCTTGGTTGATTAACCCTAAACCCTAAACCCTAGATTATAATATTTAATTAAAACCCTAAACATTTATGTTATCAACCACCTTAAGCATTCGTAATGGTGGCTATATTTAGTGTCAGAAATTTTAACGTTTTCATGTCCTAAGAAATTGAGTTGGACACCATGGATTAATGTTCCTTTTATAATTGCTTCACATCAAAAAACCCATCCTTATCCTTCTGCCCCACACCTAGATTGGTCACCCAATCAACCTCTATTTTTGGCCCACCATGCCACCTAAAATTCAGCCAAGCATCCACCCAAGCCATCTCTTCCTCTTTACTTCCTAATCATCTTAATATGAACGCTACCAAGTTCGACCAAAGAGACCTCTCCACTACATCCCATATTGTACTAACTACTCTTTCCTTATCCTTGAAAGCTTGCATGTTCCTTTCTAGCTAGATAGGCCAAATGATGATGATAGGAGTTTAATTCCAAATGAACCACAAGATAGGACTAGACATATTAAATTTCAAATAGTCCAAAATATTAGGGAGATTGTGTGGCATCATCCATTCAATCCCCCATCTTTGCAAAAATGAATTCCATATTATTTTTGCAAATTCACATTGCACAAAAGGATGATCATAATCTCACTAATTCCCTTACATAAAACACACTTGAAAGAACCCCAATGCCCCATAAGTTGTAGTAAGTATTATTGGCCATTACATTTAATTTTCAAACTAAAAATTGTGAGATATGCATTATAAGTGTTGTAGACAAGGTTGACATGGAAATATCCATAACTAAAATGGTTTTATTATTTTCATTAATAACAAAAGGAAAAATATGCTGAGCTAGATGCATACCAAACTATTCAATTGAATTGGATTTTCAAATTTTGAAGTGATTAATTTGTCCTATCAACCCCGTTAGATTTGATATGTTTGAGTAAATTCAAATCGCAATACCTAATTATAGGCTTGTCAATTACCCTCGTCACTTAGTAGTTTTCTTTTATATCTAATTAGATTCTTGGAAAAGAATTAGTTTTAATCATTTAAGTATGCATTCATTAGTTTTAATTATTATTAATTTATTATATATAAAACAACATTAATAATATACATAATAATAATATATTTCTAATAATAATATTAATTAAATATTTACAAATTATATTATATACTATTTTTTATTAATGATCTAATATTTAGATTAATAATTGCGACCAAATAATCAATAGAGAAACCATTTTACAAAAGAATCATAGTTATCCCAAATAATCTAATTTAGATGAGTTATGTATTCTAATATATGACAAATTTTCTTGGATAGGTTTCATCATATAAACCTTACTAAATTACTTAAAAATTTACACGTCTATATAAATTTATTTTGCCAAGTATATATTAAATTAAAAAATTGATTATATATTTATATGTGTATGTATCATTTTACATTTAGAATGAATTGGTTTTAAATTTTTTATGATAATTGCTTGTATTTCATTACCAAATGTTTATTCTAATTGATATAACTGATGTACATAATTAAAATATATTTTGAAAATTATTTAATATGTAACTAAAATTTGATCTTGAGTAAATAAATTATTTAATATGATATAATAAATTTCCTCTTAAGTATCACCATCGAAGGGTATGTGATCTTCATCTAGTACAAATGGAATGAAACAATCTACAATAGGATCCTCTAGGAATGGAGAGATATGAGGGTCTCCATGGATCTCCTAAAGTCTATTCCAAAGTGTGTGGGGGAAATCAATATCCAATGCAATACACATAGAATCATGATCTTGATAAGTTAGATCAAATCACTCCTACATGGTCAATGATGTTACACCAAGATTATATAATTTCTAGCGTTTCTAGTTTAGGTATGACTCCATACATAAAAGGAAAATGATTACACCACCTTAAAACTTATCAAGATACCATTTTACAAAAGAATCATAGTTATCCCTTTCTAATTTTACCACAAAAGGATGAATAGAGAAACCTATGATACCTCCTCAAATAAAACCTTAAAAGATCAATAAAATCAATACATATCAAACATATCAAACAAATTCATCTCATGTAAGACGGTCATTTTCAAGTGCCAAGATGTCCAAGTAAATGACTAGAATGTGAAATCACAAAAAATGGTCATTTATTCAAGCTTCAACTTAGTGTAGTACTACTAGTTGCGATCACTAAATCATCCAATGATTCTAGAAAAAAACACAACAAAGTAGTACATCTATTGACAAGTTCATAGATATAACTTATGACTTTAACTTATGATTGTTTTTATGATTTTGATGGAACTTATCAGTTAATTCATCTTTAGATGTTAAAAAGTATTGTTTGAGTTGCATGGGCATTATGATGTTTTATTTTGTAGAATTCTTCTTATACTTTGATTTAAGTGGATAATATTTCTTAAATGATGCTTATTATTACCCACCTATTAATAATATTATAGATCTATATGTGAATTTCATTTTTTTATATTTAGGTTGCTAAATTGTATTTAATAATAAGTTTTTTTGGAAGGCGAAATGTAAATTAAATAGTTTGTAATTGTAATTTTTCATGTTCAATGTAACTGTAATTGTAAATTTTCAAGTTTGTAAATTTTCATGTTTGTAATTGTAATTGTAAATTTTCATGTTTGTAATTGTAATTGTAAATTTTCATGTTTGTAACTGTAATTGTAAATTTTCATGTTTGTATATATATGTAGATTATTTTCACATGATGGATGAGTTTGAGATAGATGAGCTATTAGGTCTAGTACCACCTCCACCTCCACCTCCACCTCCACTCGATCAATTGAGACAAACAATTAGGACAAATATTCATGCTTTGATTAGAGATATTCATACTATTAGGCGCGAGCCTCATCCACCTCCTTAGTTGTTACGCCTTGTAGATAGTATGCAAGGCATTGTACAGTCTATGCAGGCATTAGATAGTGAGCTAGATAGCTATCGTAGTTGGTGTGAGGGATTGCGTGCATTTTATGCTGATGGCCTCACATACAAACAAGTTAATGACTTAAAAATAACAAAAATAGATTTGAAAAAATATTTTGTGAACCCTAAGATGGGTGAAGAGATAGATCCAAAGAAGCCACAGATCTCTATTCGATGGTGTAGGCACCCGGGCTTTGCTAGCCATTTTTGGGAGAGGTGGTGGATGGTGACCATCCACCACACTCCAATCATGAGGTCCTGATGTATTTTTTGAAGAAATTATGGGCGGAATTTGAATTGGGCAAAAATCCCAATTACTTTGATATTAGATTGTTTCAGGGGGTTGGGAGAGGCATGCCCCAGGATGGGCCAGGAGCAAAATTGAGCGACAGGGTTAGAAACTGTGTGCGCGATGATCCATTGGTTCCTCTTCCATCACCAGTTGTTCCAGCACTTGCCCATCATCAAGCAGTAGATTCTACTCCAGGTTCATTGAGTGCCCTATTGGCCAATTTCGTGCAGCAGTTGCGGGAGGTAAGGGCTGCCCCCTACTTAGCACATGTTTGCATGAGCTGTGGGGATGTATGTAGGGGTCCACAGAGTGAGGCTGCCCCTGGAGGAGATGGTGATTTTGATGATGCTGATGCTGCCCATGGTGGTTATGATGATGTCGAGGAGGCTGCACATGCTGATGTCATCTCTTCATATGTTGATCTTATGTGGGCAGACGATGATCAACCTACAGAGGTACAAATTTATTTGTATAATTTACAGTGCAATATTAAATTCCTTATATATACACATATGAACCATAACATGAGTCAATTTTTTTGAACTGAGGATGGATCATACCACATCATTGAGGAACTGACAACATGTTACCTCAATACCTAGGGATGTTGGTGCCCCATTTACGGTATGCACTTTAATCTAGATACATTGTATTATTATGTACATTTAAAATAAACAATAAATTTTTTAATGTAATGATTTACATAATGATATGTTTTTTCAATTTTGTAGGGTGCTTCATGTAGCACTGAGGTGGGTAGTTCTTCACGTGACCCATGGACCATTGAGGCTCAGCCTCATATACCACTAGTATGCTTTTCATCCATTAATTTGAAGTGTTTACATGCTTACTAATTTAAGTACAACTTTGATTCATGTTCGTTATTTTTTGCAATTGTAGGCTTCTGGATTGTTTGATGGCGCATCACATGTACGCCTTCGACCATCAGTTACTTTGCCTGCATCACATGTATGCTTTTCTGTGATAATCTTGTAGTGTATATATATATATATATATATATATATATATATATATATATATATATATATATATATATATATATATATATATATATATATATATATACTTAATAATTTTTCTATATATATACACAAGTTTGATTCATGCTTTATATATGTTGTTCAGGTCCACACCACTACCAATATTGGTACGGCTATGAGGTTGAGCCAGATGCAACCATCGACATTATCATTTGAGGCACGATGATTACAAAAATAATTTTTAATTTGTTTATACTGTGTACCTGGCTCTTATAGGGATTATCAAAATTGATGTACAATGTTTTTTTTTGCAGGACTTGGCTACGACCACTTTTCTTGTTCATGATAGTGGACCTCCACGTACCAGTGAGGGCATTGTAGAGCACGGTCGTATGGTAATTTATTTTAAATTTTTTAGTATTTAATTACTTTATAAGTGAATTATGCAAGTAACTTCTTCTCATGTAAAATCTTCTTCTCATGTAAAATCTTTTAATAATGTATAGGAGGGTGCAGACACTAATACTGCACAGGAGGGTGGACTCACTGATACTGCACAAGAGGGTGGAGACACTGATATTGCACAGACACAGGATGGTGCATCTCAAGACCACGTGCAACAGGATGATTCATCTCAGCCACCTTCACGTGGAGTGAAGAGGACTGCAAAAGAGATGCACATGAGTTCTTAGATTGTCTATTTTAGATCATGTCATGTTATTGTATTGTGGACTTTTTATGATGACACTTGTTATGTCATCCCGGGACTTGTTATTATGTGATTATATATAGGACTTGTTGTTATGTGTTATGTGATTATATATAGGACTTTTTATTATGTCATTTCCTTGCTATTATGATATCAGGTCGTGTTATGTGATTTGACGCACTCTAGTGATTATATATGTGATACATTATTTTGTTATTATGTTATTTGGACTTGTTTTAATGTCATTTCCTTATTAAATTATTATTTCAAGACTTGTTATTATGTCATCAGGAATTGTTATGTGATTGTATATAGGACTTTTTATTTATGACTTGTTATGTGATCTATTTATGACTTTATATATTAACATTGTGATTGATCATCTTATAGTGCAACAATTTATAATTCAATGTGCACAAAATAACATTAAGAATAAGATAACTAATACAATATTATTTATGAAACCAAAATTGTATCAAATGTAGACAAATACAATGTTAAAGGGACAAAGAAAAACAATTATCATGATTAAATATTTAAAAGAGTTCACACAAGTATCGACTTATTAATTATAAATGAATCTCATAGAGGAATCATGATTATCATGATTATATAAAAGGATTATTAATTATAAATGAATCTCATAGAGGAATCCAATAGATTGATGGAACTAAGGCTAACCAAATTATTAGGAAGCTAGAAACATAGTATCGACTTTCCTCTTAAGTTGACCACACTACTTTACTAGTGTATTGATGGTTTATTAGTGCAGATAGTAGTGGTATGAAAAGCATGGACTTCATGGTACTAAAATAAAAAAGTACACTATAAATATAGATCTGTCATACAATGATAAATATAGAGTCAGGTCATATTTAAGACATAATTCTATCTTTGAACTTACAATTAATCTATGAAGAGATTAAACAATAAAATAAATATATCATAAAAAATTAGAATTCAATTGTAACACAATTACAATGTGCACAAAATAACATTAAGAAGAAGATAACTAATACAATGTTGTTTATGAAACCAAAATTGTATCAAATGTAGACAAATATAGTGTTAAAGGGACAAATACAATGTTAAAGGGACAAGTAACACAAACTTACATGCATATAAATTTGATTCAACCTAATGTACCATCTTCATCCTCTCTCTTCTACAATGCGTCTATGATTGCCTCATGCTCTTCTACTGAAAGTGTCCACAATACCTTATTAGCAGGTCTACCTTTGTATCTTTCTAATTTGATGTTTGTTGCCACCACCAAATGAGAATAGTGTATAATCTTCTTTTCTGATTGGTAGTCTTCATAAGCTGCTAAGCCATTCCTTCTTGTTAAGTATTTGCGTAGCCATTTACCAACCACCACAACAGACCCAACTGGATATTGAAAACCATCAACATCTACTTGATCACATATCAACTTTTTCTTAGGTTCTACACATCTAGCTAGCCAATACTCAACCTGCTCATCATTATCCTCAGGTGCAACAATAGCATACACATGTCCTATAAAACAAATTTAAGTACAATGTGTAGAAATAAAACTTGTTAGAATTTATAATTCAAATATGTAATCATAAATTATATGACAATACATAAAAATATATAATTTAAAGTTATAAACAATAAATTGAATTAAATTACCAAGTTGTATGAGGTCTGAAACACGATCATAATCTTCTGATGCAAATGCATGATCGGGGTCTTCATTTCTTCTAACATCTTCATATTGTGTCTCAGTAGGTGTTAAGGATTTGTGTTGCCATTCTTTGACCCATTCCGTATTCTCGCATTCTTCCCATTCACCTGCAACACAAAATTGACAAAAACATGCAAGCTCTCTAGTCCATATAGTCCAAGTGTTAGAATTAGAACTCTTAAATGAATGCCATCTAGCTGACCCATTTATTGTATCACAATCATATCTTGGAAGGATATTCTCCTCTTCAACTAGCTAGAAGAAACGTCTAATTGTAGAGTTCTGACTTGATCCTGTGGATAAATTTGCACTACACCAATCCACAATTGCACTTGCATTTTTAAATTTAGCCTTTTCCTCGAGTTTGAGTTGCTCTCTGCAAAGGGCTCTCTTAACACATGCACCGGCACCGTCATGTTCTCCTTTCCCGTGTCCAGCCTCAAAAAAACTCCAAATGTGTTCGATATTAGTTTTGTTATGAATCCTACTCAACCAAGAAAACATTCTAGCATTCTTGAATTGCCCTATGCAATTATCAGATCACATTAGATGTTGTGTCATCTGAATTTCTCTCTCCCTCAAATTCTGAAAAAAGGTCTTGAAGCAAAACTGGACAAACTCAGATGAGTGTAATTTATTATCACTCATATAGAAATGGTACTCTCTTAAAAATTTTGTGATTCGCTTGTGTACTATCTGGTGCATGCCTATAGACAATATGGACAAAAATTGATACCTGCACTGAATTGTAATATTGTGATTGTACCTCATCTTATGGTGAAAGTGTGTAGTTCTCTGTATTGTTTTCCAACCTTTCCATCCTTTAGTGGATACTCAATAGTTTTAAATCTTTTAACATCAATTAATTGTTTTCCAAAATCATTTGAAATATTTTCATGCAAACATTCATCCAACAATGCAAGATTGCCACATATATCACATACACCAGAAACACATGCATTGAAAAGAAAATTTTGTTCATTTAGTGGGTTGCAAAACAAACTTGAAATAAACTCCTTTATAGTTTCAGGTGGTATATTTATACCACATTCTTGGAACATTCCATTACTATGCATGGTAACACGTATATATCGAAATACATCATAATGGTACCGAAATTGAACATGAGTTTTGCAACAACATGTGACTCTTTCCTTGTTAATTCGAACATACCAAGGTTTACACTTTTCAAAAGACCTTTGAAAAATGCTAATAGTCAACACCTTATCATTTAAATTTTTTTTATACAATTTAGTTTGAGTCATGTCCAGTAGGTGTTTTGGATGTGGATCATGAATTTTTGACCCAACTCTTAATTTAAGAACATCTCTAACATTAGGTGATACTCTCGTATTATCGTGCCAGAATTTTTCGATCAAATTTTTTACTTCACCAGTAAGTTTCATATCAGACCTTGGTAGTCTACCACTAAAAGTCCACAATTTGTTTGTCGGATCACTTTCAAAATTAACTCTTCTTTTTACAGCTCTTGACAAAGTTTTGCGATGAATATTAAGATATCCACTTATGTTACTCATCATTCTTTTATTAGAAGTTGTTTGGCTTACTAAAGCTGTTGTTATTGCCCATCATGCCGCATTTTTATCTTTAGAACGACTTTTCTTTCCAATTGTATCAAAGGCGCTAGCAACAGTCGATACAACTTGTTTTAAAGACGACTCCTTCTTCTTGGGTTTGACATAAAAGCCTAACTTCTTCATCACTTTTCGCATTTTAGTCATTTTAATTAGTTGTACCATTAATTGACATTGAAACCCAAATTTCTTATTATAAAAAAAATGTCTAAACAATCTATTTGCATGTGTCCTAATCTGTCTCCATGAAACCAAGCCAGGAAGGTTGTCTAGTACATCACTTTTAATTTCAAAATTTTTATTCATTTGATTATCATTCAAACATGTTTCATTTTCAATTGGTGTTTCCATTTCTACATACACATTATTGGTTTTAGTTGCAGGTGGATTTTCAATTTCATTTGGAATTTCAAATTTGGTTTCAATTTCAGTTTCAAGTTGAGATCTAGTTTCATTTGGGGTTTCAATTTGGATTTCAATTTCACTTTCAACTTGACTTCTAATTTCATTTAATAAGTAACCTGCTTCTACTAAATCACCAATTTATTCATGAGAAAAACCATAGGGCTGTGAAGACATACATGTATCCAATAATGGATTAGAAGATGCACCTGAATTAAATGGTTCTATTGTGTTTCCTTTGTCAACATTTATGGTCTCATTGATGTTCTCCTCGTCTAAAACGATTATGGAACTTGAAGCTCCTTGTCTCATTCTTGATCTTCTCTCTCATTGACGCATTGTCTCCTCCCTATTTGCTGCAATCTCCTCAGTTGTCAGAACTTTCCTTTGCCTCTTCCTGCATTGATTTGATCCCATGGCTACACCAAAATTTGAATTCGAATCAATCTCCTTACCAAATCGACAATAAGACAAACAAAGAGAATGATTAATCAATACATTCTCTTTGCAGATCGTACCTGTCAACCAATGATTGAAAAATCATTTAATCATTGGAATTTGTGTTTGTGGGCCAGATTGTTGCCCAACGGATCTTTTAGAAACGGGCACTCGTTATTGAATAAAACGGGCGCCTGTTTCACTTTCAACGATACAGAGCAAAACAGGTGCCCGTTTTTTGAATTAAAAAAACGAGCGCCCATTTTTTAAAATTAGGGGCGGGAAACGTTCATTAGCTTTGTTTTTTGCTTCGGGATAGGCTTGGTCTCACCAAGCCTATGCTTGGACCTCCAAAAAAATGACTAAGGTAAAACGACATCAGATTTCTACCTTGGCCTAATTTTTTGAGGGCCTTTCTAATTGAATTTTTTGACGAAATGAAAACCCATTAGAGTTTTCAGCATCCTGATTTTAGAAATTTAAATTTTATAGTGATAAGATTACTTTTACTATTTTTGTATTATTTATTAATCAAAAGTGGAACCTAAACCTAAAATACCAAGGTTCACTAAAACTTTAATAACTTTTTGGTTTTTAGGATTTTAGAAAAATAAACTATATGGCATCAATCTACATATAATTCTTTTGAATATTAAAAAAAAAATTAAAAAATATGAAATTTCCATCAAATTATGGTGGTCGTACACCCGATGTTTTGAAAATATACTTTATTGTCAGTTAAAAATTAATAAAAAAATAAGAAAAAATATTCTCATCAATATTTGGTGTCTTAGGTATCATTTCCCAGAAGGATTTGCAAAAATTCATTTATTTGCATCAAAAAAGGGTGGTCATACACATGCGTGGTATGGTCCTGAAACAAGCATTTTGAAAAACTGCTTTTTAAACATGCCTACTAAAAAGGGATTTCTACCATGTGGGTATTAAAATAAATTACATATTTGAAAAGTAGACTCCGAGCACTACATTTTCTATTACTGAAGTTTTTCGAGATTCAATCTCTAAGTGCATCAAATTTTAACATCAATCGACATAAAATTTGAAAAACAGAGAAAACACTTCCACTTTTTGCCCAAAAGTGGGACTCAACTTCTTGCAACCACCCTATATTCAAATTAGAAAATTAAATATTCAATTAAAAATCTAATAAGAACATCTATAATTTTGAATTTATGATTTAATACTCATCATTGCATTCACATTCAACTAAACTTGTGTATAGCAATATTCCTAATGTTAATTTTTTAGTGGTCGAATAAAACTTGGCATTTAAGCTTTTAGACTTAAAGGCACATTAAGGTTTATAGGTAAACATTTTTTAGTTTATCTTTCAATACATTAAGAATAAATATTAATTATTGATCTATGTTCACTACTTATTGTTTAGCATTTATATTTAGTTAGTTCTTTATAATGTTCAATAAAAAAATTTATTGTTTAGAGTTTACTTGGCCAATGCCTTGGGTTTAAAGTTTAAAGTTAGGGTTTAAAGTTCAGGTTTATGTTTGAACTTTTATTATTCAAAATTTAAGGTTTTATAAGTCAAGGTCTAGTATGGAACATTTAGGTTTTAGGTTTTTAACTTTCAAGGTTCAAGACTTATGATTTCAAATTTGAGGTTCTTAGATTAGCAGCTTGGGTACAATGTTCAATTCTTATTTAAACTTTATCATTAAATTTGAATTTATTTATAAGACATGAGTGTATACATATAGTTTAGGCTTTTCATTTTCATAGTTTGTCATATTTAAAGAATGAAAATATATCAAACACATTGTAAAACTTATCTGAAAACCCTAAATCCAAATATAAAAACCCTAATTCATAAAATATAAATTTTAACGCTAAAAATACAAAATACCTTAAAGAAATCTTAAAAATATCTACCTTCCTTAAAAGGTCATAGCCTATAATCATGGAGGGAGGAGATGAATATATACACACATTTTTTCTCACAAAAGATACTTATTGCCAAATAGACAACCATAATGAATAGTTACATTTGATTAAATAAATATTCGGTACTAATAGACATATATTCATAATGAATTTTCACTTATTTTCAAAGTGTTTGATCCATAAAGAATATCATTTCTAAAATGTGGATATACAAGTTAGAGAAAATGAGAGTCTATTTCTCTAAGTTTTCTTTACAAATTTTCATTGATCCCTTTCTTTTATTAATCTTCTATATTTAACTTTAATAATTTGTATTTACACCATTGAAATTTCCAGTCACTATATAAAGATTTTTGTATAGCTTCAACCACATAAGTGTAGAAAACTACTAAATTACATATTCTCATTATAGCACTTCCAAGAAAGTCACCCCTCACCTCTCTGTAGTAAAAAATGATGCTCTAATATCAAGAGTTAAGAAACAAGATAAATGTTAAAATATAAATAAAAAGTAGATAATTCCAACTAATTCATTAAAGTAGTATGTGATTAATTTTTCATGTAATATGAAGAATTATGTTGAAATTCATATTAAATATTCCTCGACCTAAAATATCTTTAAGCTTGTAGTGATAAAAATATTATTATATAATATAATTCACCCAACTTCTCAATTTAAAAATATTTTGATAACATAAAAATAGTTCAAAAGCATAGAGAAACACATAGCACCTTCATTCTATGGATCCCGTTTATAAAAAGACAAGGAAACAAATAATTTAACCAATCAACAACTAAGAAAACCATGATCTTGACAAAAATCTAATGTCCCAAAAACTAAACTGCTAATGCACTCAAAATAGATGTAACAAATACATCTTTTAACCCATAAGAAAGGTAGATGCACATTTCTATGTTTCATTTAATAACTCTTATGAACATACTTGTAGTGTTTGCCAACTATAAATACCCTTTTAAATGTTATTACAATAATAATTAAGATTTCTAAAATGTGATCATTAATTTTTCTAATGGAAGAATACATACAAAATACATAAAATTTCAAGATTAATATCCCTATCTTATTAGTTCCCGTCAAGGCAAATATTATTGCATTCGTTCAATTTTATGAGGTCATACTTGTAGTATTTTTCAACTATAAATACCCATTTAAATGCCATTACAATAATATTCAAGATTTCTCAAGAGTGATTAATAATTTTACTAATGACGAAATACATGCAAAATACATAAAATTTCGAGATTAATATCTAGTTCCTACCAAGGTGAATAAACTTTTGAATTCATTCAATTTTAATTTTTCATTAGTTTAACCAATTATTGCAAAGAATTAAAATTGTTGGACAAATTTCTATAGTCTATGTTTAATTTTTATTTGAAATGATTATAAAAATTCGTTTTACTTTCTTTTTATTGGTCCATACAAATGTAAAATTCAAAAATTTCATGAAAAAATTACACTTATTGAATCATGCTACATGCATCCGGATTGCTTCATATGTACTCCACACTTCATCTGTACCTTGAATACTCCCACGTTGCATAAAATTGGATAACACTTACCAAAATTGCAATAAATTTGATGTGCCACAATCATCCAAGTACAATCTTGCTCAAATAAGATAAATTGGGGGAGACTCAACCCTACAATTTTACCATTGTATTTATTTGTAACACAATTAAACACAAATATATAAATATTATATTTTTTCAAAAATGTATACTTATAATAAAAACATTTCCTACTACATTTTCACTTTTTAATGTTATGGTAAAAACTATTAAAACCCAACTGTTATATGTCCAAACAAACGACAATAAACTATGCTGATATTAAAATATGTGTTACATAATATACATCGAGAAATATGAAAACTGTATTTAATTGTGAATCAATATATGAACATTAACTTAAAAGAACTACACCAACTTTACATCTCACTAAAAACATGTATGCTCATTAGATTAAAAAAATTACATTTAATTTTCGTCTTAGTGAATCAATAGGGCATATTTATCTTAATAATGTGAATGCATTACCTTAGCACTATTAATCAACTCCCAATAACTTCCTCATATCTTTTATGCAATCATAAATTTATAACTATTAGCAACTATTCTCTTAGAATAAACATTATAGTGAGATACTTCAAAAGAACTATCAAATTTGATGCAACTACTCTCAAATATTTGCATCTTCTACCAATAGACTCTAGTGCAATGATGGAAATTTTACAACCATCAAATTTGACTATTTGCATTGTCAAAAGTTTGGGAGCTTGCAAGATCACTTGTAATCTGCATTATACAAAGAAATTGATCATTAAATTTAGTGTGACAACATACATTAAGCAACATATTAAATTTAGGAAATGTCAATCAATTCTAATATTTAACACTTTTAAACTTAAAAGTATAAGCTTAGTGTGTATGATTTAAGTAGTTCCTGATTATTCTAATAGAAATGATATACATCTAGTCCCTATGACAGTGGACAAACAACATATTCCAGTAGATAAAGACATTTTAAGATCATTTTAGGATCCAAACGTCATGGGATTAGTGACCAAGCAAAGACAAGTCCTTACCGAACACATATGCAAATGTAACAAAAATAATTAAACTGTGCATTTCGTTCAATTTTTAAAAATAAAGAATAAATGTAGATAGATAGAAAGAAAGAAAGAAAGAAAGAATTTTAACGTCCACGAGGCTAAGAATAGCCTATGGGACAACAACCTTTTAAAGACAACCTTTTATAAAATAGTAAGTGATCCATAGATCTTCCTGTAAAGCGAAAAATCGCGATCGAACCCTAGTTGTTCTCCCCTCTTCCAACTCCGAGGAGAGAGAAGGGAGGTTCGCTAGGATTCGATGGTTTTTCACTTAGGGGGAAGACTTTACATTCAAAAGAGGGGTTGAAACTCATAAGATTCAATCCCACACAATGTAAGATTGGATGCTAAATGAATTTCAAGGGTTAGGAAAGCAAGGCTACCCTCTTTTGTAAAGAATGTTGTTAAGGAAATTAAGCTAAGAATACATAGAAAGTCATAAAGATTCGCTTATAAACTGAGTTCAGGTTATAGGATGAAGCTGCGGACCTGGAATTAGCAGTAGAATGTCGATACGGCGCTGTCCTGCAAATTTGAGCAAAAGTTGTCGGGACGATGGCGCCCGGCGCCACGGTCCTCCGAAAAATCCGCGAAACGAAGTGGGATCGGTTCATCTCTGCACAAGGATTCCAAATCTTCAATCTCAGCCGCGTACCTGCAACCTACACACAGAAAAGCGAAGACGATTGGGGGGTTAGGGATTAGGGGTTTGCCTTTAGGTCAAACCCCGGTTTTGGAATTAACCAAGAAATGAGCAAGAGCTGTAAATGTAAATGTATGTAAAACAAGTACTAATACCTTGTTCTAAGGATGTTGGTATCCTTATGTGCAAAGGTTTAGATGTTGTATGTTGTAGTAGCATGTAGTAAGTGATCTCCTCTTTAATGGTTGAATCCTTGACTTGAATGCAACACTTAGCCTTGAATGGAGACTTGAAATGATCAATTGCTTGAAGGAATGCTTGAATGCTTGAATGCTTGAGTATAGTTTCCACGCCTTTTCCATCATCTTCCCGAATGAGAGAGGAAAATGTAGTTTATATACTTGTCAATTAGGGCTGATAGACTGATTTTCCCGACCTTAGGCCGACCAGGGAAGTATATTTCCAAATTGCAATAAAAAAGACCCGATATCACTTAGGAAACCGGGCCCAAAATAGGACCCAGGGACCAGGGCGCTGGGCGCCCTGGTCCTGAGGGACCAGAGCGCCCACCTCCAGGACAGCGGGGTGCAAGGAGGTTCAGGCCAAGGTGCTTGAAAAATGCAGTTTTCAGTGTCGTGAGCAAGTTTTGGGGTCTCCATTCAGGTTGCGTGTTGCGTTGCCATCGTGAAGACCAAAATGCAGTGGAAATTGCAAGTGTCGCAATTTTAGGACGCTACATTTAGCCCCCACTTTAGCGGGAGTATGTATGCTCATACTTCCGGTAAAGTACAAGGAAACAATCATTGAAAGACTTTCACCACGTCAAGGAGGCAAGACACACCAAGCCCCCAGTGGACTAAGGATCTTACGACTTCGATTGACAAAGTAAAAGGGAAGATCACGAGGGAGAACCATGATTTTCAGTAGTAAGGTTCCCTCACTATGAGTCATGCAAAAGAAATACCAAAAATTTTCAAGACAAAGCTAAGTTCGCCAAGAAATTTTCAAGTATCGTGAAGAGATAGACAGGGTGTATGCCCCCCTACGTTAAAGCGATCGCACACGCCTCAATGGGGGTGATTGTTTTAACGTAGTGATACACCTAAGAAATGAGAAAGGAAAGGAGCACGTTATCGCAAGGATTTAGCCCCCAAGTGTGAGATAAACCCAAGGATAATAGATACAAAACACAAAGCACGAGGTGACTTCGCTTTCCTCGGGGTCAGTATGCTGTATGATAATTCATGTATATCATATGTATGTATGCATAATTGTTCTTCATTCCCCAATCAAGGAAGGTCACCTAGAAGAAGGGAACACATGTGTCTTTTGAGTCAACATGAGAGAGACCAAAGAGATCTCAATGCTTTGCATCGTCCTCAAGTAGACAACACTAAGGACAACAAATAGAAGAATGAGAATAACATATAGAAGAAGTAACAAAAGAGAGGGGGAGAGAATCTGCCATGCTAATGTAACTAGTCTAGCACGTCATCTACCCCCCGATCTTGCTGATCAATGTTTCGAGAAGGCAGGGAACACGCTAGAGGAGGAACATCCAACACAGCAGATGAAGCTATCACAAGATCCAAACAAGGGCTATGGTCATGTTCCGAGCCACATTGTTCTTGTCTAGGAGCTAGGATAAGTGCTTTAGAAAATTCATTAGATAAATGGTTATCAACATCAACAAGTTCATATTCACTGTCAGAAGCAAGAGGAGTAACATTTTCATCATGAGTAACATTTTCATCTATATCATCATCAAGATTTATAAAAATAGGATCTTTAACTCGCGCAGGATCAAGACCATCATGTATCTTATGTTTAGGAGATTTAGGCTCAATATCCGGCTGAGGAGAAAATGGAATAATGCTTGTTGAAGGTGTTTTTGGAGATTGTAAAGTTTGAGAAGCGGCCGCTTGAGCCCTAAGACGACGCTTTCGTCAGCGTTCACGTGCAGAACGATTACGTCTAGTCTTAGTAGGAAGTGTAGAAGGTAGAGGAGGAGGAATGTTCTCATCCTTATCACTTGGGTGTTTAGGTTGTGGTCTCTTCGGTTGAATAATAGGAGAAGAAGAAGGTCTCTTCTCTCTATAAAAGGCAGGAGGAGGAACTGCTCCATATAAAGGAGGAACTTTTGGTTTAGGGAGAAGACCAAGTCCATCATGACGAGGAGGTATAGATCTACTCTTAGAAGATTTATTAGGCATAGACATAGTCACATCCATGGGGACGGGTTGGGAATCTTCTTGGGGAAAAACATTAGTTTTGTCTTTCAAAGGAAGAATTTCCTTCTCAAGAATGATAGGGATGTCAAGTTTAGGTGTTCTAGGTTCACTTAGAGATAGGATCATATCTGTTTTCCACTTTTGATAAGATTTAAAAAGATGATCACTTCGCGGAGGAAGAGATTGGAATTGTTTAGGCCAAAAGTAATCAATAGGAACACTAGAGGTTCTTTCAGCTGGTTTAAAGAGACTATGATTGACAGTAACAACTTCACCATTATGGGGAAATTTCAAACATTTATGAATAGGAGAAGCAATAGCTTTCATGGAAGATAGCCAAGGATAGCCAAGCTTCACATGAAATTGTTCGGAAGATGGAATAATAGCAAAGTTCACATCAAGGGATTTATTATGGACCTCAATAGGCAATGTAATAGAACCAATTGCAGGAGAAGAAAATGCATCAAATAATTTCACAACCACATCTGTTTTGTCATAGATTACTTGATTCAATTGCAAAGTAAAAAGAAATTCTTCAGTAATAACATTAACCATGCACGAAGGATCAATAAGCACTCCACGGCAAGGTGTATTTTTGACTTTTGCAACTATGTATAAAGGACCATCAGGTGCTCTAATGGTTTCACTAGAATCAAATGTGATGGAAGGTTCTTTAGGGATTTCTTGCTGCTCTACAAAGTTAATCACATTCGGAGTCATAGACGCAAGACCATCAGATGAAAGAGAGGAATCATTAGCCTCAATTACATTAGAGGTATGAGAAGGCAATGGATCAGTGAAAATCTGAAGATTTTGGTTAGGAGGAGCTACAGATGTGTTGCCTTTATCATTCACTCCAGAAACAGAGATAGTATTGTTATCAATCAAATCCTGAATTTTACCCTTTAAAGAAAAACATTTTTCAGTATCATGACCAGGCTGACGATGAAAATGACAAAAAGCTTTGTGATCAAAATAAGGTGAAGTAATCTTTGCAGGATCAATTTGTCGTACAGGAGGAAGAGTAAGCACATTTTGTCCCAATAACTTATTCATAATATCATGCAATGATTCATTCAAAGGAGTATACTTTCTTTCTTTCCTAAAAAATTTAGAAATAGGAGGCACACCTGATGCTGCATTCACATTGTTGTTGATGATGTTTTCATTGAATTTGATGGAATCTCTGTTCGGTTTAAACTTCCCAAATGGTTGTTGACTGCTATCACCCTTATCACTCGGAGCCATAGGATGTGATTGTTCCATTTGACTCACAGTCAGTTGATAATTGTGAAGAGTGGCACACAACTGTTGGAAAGAAGTAAACTCAGAAAACAGAAGTTTGTCTCGAATATCTTTTTGCAAATTAGAAATAAAGATTCTTTGAATATCATTATCAGGCACTGGAAAAGAAATTTGAGCATACAAATGCTTATATCTACCAATGAAATCAGTCACTTTTTCTTTAACACCTTGTTTACAATGCATTAAATCAATCAAAGTAACTTTAGGACTTATATTGTTTTGAAATTGTTGAATGAAAGCATTTGCAAGTTGTTCGAAAGAAGTAATAGAATAAGAAGGCAACGAGCAATACCATTGTAAGGCTTTGTCTCTTAATGTTCTAGTGAACAGTTTTGCAAGCAACCTTGGGTCGTAAGCAAAATCAGTACAAATTGTTTGAAAAGTCTTAACATGTGTTAGAGGATCTCCTTTACCATTATAAAGCTCCAAATGCGGGATTTCAACATGTTTAGGAGGGATAGCTCGAACAATGTCAAGAGAAAGTGGGCTCGCAACATCAAATGTAGGCACACTAAACTTAGATTGATTCATAGAGGCAATTTGTTGCTGTAAAGAAGAGACAGTTTGTGCAAGATTATTAATGGTAGCTTCAGTCGAAAAATTCATATTAGGTGTGTTAGATTGAGATGGAGGTGTGATGTTATTGAAAGAAGGTAAAGAGTAAGGTGGTGGGACCCTATGATAGTCAACCATAGGGGATGATTGGACAGGAGGAATACTACAAGGAGGAATGGAATGGTTAAATGAATTGCCCCCTTGCGTCATGTTCATTTGTGAAGATGTAATAGGAACACTCATTGAAGGAATGTACGAAGAAGTTGGATTGAATAGAGGAAGAGGATTAATTGAAGAAGGAGGATTGCCCCCATGACTAGTGATCACAGGAGGAATGTCTTGTATAGAAGTAGCCATTATGTTTGATGTAAAGGTAGGTATACTAGCAATAGGAGTTGTCAAAGGAATAGAATGATTGACTTGTGTAGGAGGTTGTGTATAACCTAAAGATTCAGCACAACTCTTCATAGGCATCACATTCGAATTCACAATGTGTGAAATACCACGCAAAACATCAATTCCATTCTTATCACTTTGAAGCATGCGTTTTAGACCCTCAATTAAAGGAAGAGCTTGACTATCGGGATACTCATGAGACATCCATTGGTGAAAATCATCAAATTGGTTATCCAATTTGGAAAGTTGTTCAACGGAAACTTCATGGAGAGCTTCTTCATCATTAGGAGGATTAGAGGAATTACCCATGTCCTCGTTAAAAAGGCTACTCAAATTAGGTTCCATCTCCTCAGTAGTTAAACCTCGGAAAGACTTAATTCTACGGCTTCGTCTAACGGGAATAGTGTAAGTAGGGCTTACTGTTGTAAAACTCATGCACTAGAGAGAGAGAAAAGATTTTGAATTTAGAGGTAGCAATTTTCAGTAAAAACAACCAATCTTCCAGATTTAAGCTGTTAAATGCAATCACAACAGTCTCCCGAAATTTCGGAAAAAATGTCCGGGACCGTGGCGCTCGGAGTGCAACACGGTCCTTGCAACTTTTTTCGAAATTTGCAGGGATGAAAGGTATGATGATTTTAGAGCTAATCTGAAAAAATTGAGTGATTTTACGATCTGTAGATAGGCCAAATTAAAGTTGCAATCTCAAAATTGAACCCTATCAAGATTGTCGAAAAATGCAAAATTTTGAATTTTGAAAAAGAGAGGGAAACTGAAATTTTGAATTTTATGATTTTAGAGGGAATGTCAAGAGCAATGCAAATTTTGAAAATTAAAAATTGACTCAATTTCACGCAAAATTCAATTTTGAAAGCGGAAATCAAAGTTGTTGTAATTAAGCACTTAATTTCAAAAGTCACAAATTGCAAGAATTTGAATAAAGCACTGAAATTTCGAATGAATGTAAACACAATTTTCAGATTTAAGACAGTAAGAACACAATTTTGACACAAAATTTCAATTTCGATGATTTTTGAATGATTAGAAGCCTTAAACCAAGCAATCACAAGACCAACTTTGACTGTAATTTTGAAAGTGTTATAATTGACAAAATCAGCCAAAATTCTGGATTTTAGCAGGAAAATACAGCAAGATCTCGCTCCCGAAATTTTGGAAAAAATGTCGGGGACGATGGCGCTCGGAGTGCAACACGGTCCTCGCAACTTTTTTCCAAATTTTCAAGGATGAAAGATATTGTGATTTTATTACAGAATCCAAAGTTACAGCTGATTTGGAGATGTTTTGATCGGTCAAATTGTCGGACAAAGGTTGAATTAAGAGGGTTTCAAAAATTAGGGTTTTGACATTTAACCGCTTAATTTTCAAAATTAAAGTACAGATATGAATTGATAATTTATAATAGAAAAGCAGATCTGAAGCAAGCATTAATAATTAAACACTTCGCAAGTTCAATGTTCAAAAAGAAAATTTAGGGTTTTTATGCAATCACCTCTAAAATTTTGCAAAAGATCAAACATGGAAATGTAATCAAGGAATCAATTTTCAGATCTAAGCATGAAAAATCAGAAGGGATGTTCACGTCGGGTTCACCAAAATGTAAAGCGGAAAATCACGATCGAACCCTAGTTGTTCTCCCCTCTTCCAACTCCGAGGAGAGAGAAGGGAGGTTCGCTAGGATTCGATGGTTTTTCACTTAGGGGGAAGACTTTACATTCAAAAGAGGGGTTGAAACTCATAAGATTCAATCCCACACAATGTAAGATTGGATGCTAAATGAATTTCAAGGGTTAGGAAAGCAAGGCTACCCTCTTTTGTAAAGAATGTTGTTAAGGAAATTAAGCTAAGAATACATAGAAAGTCATAAAGATTCGCTTATAAACTGAGTTCAGGTTATAGGATGAAGCTGCGGACCTGGAATTAGCAGTAGAATGTCGATACGGCGCTGTCCTGCAAATTTGAGCAAAAGTTGTCGGGACGATGGCGCCCGGCGCCACGGTCCTCCGAAAAATCCGCGAAACGAAGTGGGATCGGTTCGTCTCTGCACAAGGATTCCAAATCTTCAATCTCAGCCGCGTACCTGCAACCTACACACAGAAAAGCGAAGACGATTGGGGGGTTAGGGATTAGGGATTTGCCTTTAGGTCAAACCCCGGTTTTGGAATTAACCAAGAAATGAGCAAGAGCTGTAAATGTAAATGTATGTAAAACAAGTACTAATACCTTGTTCTAAGGATGTTGGTATCCTTATGTGCAAAGGTTTAGATGTTGTATGTTGTAGTAGCATGTAGTAAGTGATCTCCTCTTTAATGGTTGAATCCTTGACTTGAATGCAACACTTAGCCTTGAATGGAGACTTGAAATGATCAATTGCTTGAAGGAATGCTTGAATGCTTGAATGCTTGAGTATAGTTTCCACGCCTTTTCCATCATCTTCCCGAATGAGAGAGGAAAATGTAGTTTATATACTTGTCAATTAGGGCTGATAGACTGATTTTCCCGACCTTAGGCCGACCAGGGAAGTATATTTCCAAATTGCAATAAAAAAGACCCGATATCACTTAGGAAACCGGGCCCAAAATAGGACCCAGGGACCAGGGCGCTGGGCGCCCTGGTCCTGAGGGACCAGAGCGCCCACCTCCAGGACAGCGGGGTGCAAGGAGGTTCAGGCCAAGGTGCTTGAAAAATGCAGTTTTCAGTGTCGTGAGCAAGTTTTGGGGTCTCCATTCAGGTTGCGTGTTGCGTCGCCATCGTGAAGACCGAAATGCAGTTGAAATTGCAAGTGTCGCAATTTTAGGACGCTACACTTCCAAAATCTGCGCCAAAATTGAACGAAAAGACAATTGATACAAGAAATACCAAAAATGGGTATAAAGACAACAAATCCATATTGTACACCACTTTAGGGGCTTGAGAACTTCTTACGAGCCAAAATTTTATGTTTGTTGTACACCATGCGTAATAAGTTTACTCATGATTGAGCCTTCATAATACTTGGTGTTTCAAATAATGGGCCGGGCTTAACCGGCACACTCGAAGCATTGCCTTAGGTGGTCGGGCCCACAGCTTCAGCAGCTCAGACCTTTCCCGTTACCGTAGCATTTCAGCTTTCCGTTTTCATACTTGTCACGTTGTCGTTCCCGTATTCAACCAAACTAACCTGCACAATAAGAACCAATGTATTTGGCTGCATACTCTCTTGGTGACAGCGACGAAGGCATTCAGATCAACCGTCATCTGCTGAAGCTCCTTGATTGTCTGATACAGTTACTTTGGCTTACTGTAGCCTTTTTCACCGCATCCAGCTGCTGCAACACAAATTTATTTTGGACCTTGCTCATTGATTATGTAATTTATGCCATGTTTTAGCGGACAAAAAGTTTTATTCTCCGGGAGGGAAAATCTTAGATATTAAGAACCCAAAAAGTTTCCTTGTGCTCCTCTTCTATTTGTATCTTTTCGGTTTTTCCGGTGATAGCGAGGTGTCCCGAGGCTTCAACCTATGTAAAATATCCTCAGTTGTCGCTGCTTACAAACAGCCAGAAAATAGTTTTTAAAAAATCTCAGCTTCTTTTAGCTCAAATATTAACTTTTATGTAATTTTTTCAATAGCTGTCGCCAAAATATGAAAATAATTGCCATCCTGAAATTATCCCCTTCCCCATCCTAGAAACATTGGGAAAATCCCCTGTTATCCTTTGATGGATTTACATACTCTGTTATAAAGTTCTTTCTTTATTACATGCCGGGAGTATGTTTAGCTGATCAAGTTGGACAAGTGTTTGTTGATTTTGATATAATAGTATCGATTCTTCATTAAAATACTCATGTCTCGAGTCAGCTACAACGATTACGTTCTAGGAGATGCAACAACTTTCAGACAATCTACAAAATTCCTGCACTTTGCATACATGTTAGTTAGCATATTTGAAGATTTGTTCAACTGCATAAGGTTGATACATTTCATGTCAAATGTAGAGGCCAACTCCTCCATGCCTCATGTTATAAGATTCTCATGGCTTCTTATAAAAATAAAATTATCCATGTAAGGATTAAAAACCGTCATGATTTCAAATTTAAAAGACTTATGGCTGCAATATTTTGTAGGTAGGGGAGAGGATCGAGTAGTTAAGCGTGTTTCAATTGTTGTGATAGTAGTTGTTAATTTAATATCTATATTTTTTTATTTAGTGTCCATTTTTTTTGACAACATTGCACCAATAGTCGTGACTTTATTACCCACAATTGAATGAAAGGTATCCTTGATTGTAAAAAGCAACCAATCATGTGATGCCACATCAGCTGCACAAGTATGAGGCCCCCTTATGCATGACTTTTGGTCTCACCTTTTTTGGGGCTATTTTGGACACCTTGACAAAAAGCACGCTGATGTGGCATCATATTCAATGATGTGGCCCTGAAACCTTAGTTATAAGCAAGGACACGCCAAGTATGTCGCTGTAAAAAATTGGGAGATTGAAATTTTCACATAGGATTTTGAGAAGCGTGAAGTTAGGGTTTTCAACTACTGGGTCTTCTCCCCTAAATGGCTTGCAAATGTTTTTGTCTTTATGACATTCTTTTTTATTTCAATTTGGTGGTGGCGAGGCATAAGGAGGTCTTCTTTGCTTGCATGTAGATTGGTTGGTTCGTATGTAGTCATGTCTTTGTGTTGGGTGAAATGTTCCTATGGTTATTGCAAGTCAAAGATTTTGTTGAAGAGGAAGCAATTGCAATTGGTCCTTTAGCTCAATGAAGATTTGTTATCTTTACCTAGAAAGCCAAAATTTTGTGTGATCTTAACGAGATCCACTTTCTTAAGGCATGGAACCTCTCTCATATGGATCTTGGGGGCAACTTAATGGTGACTGTATATGCATTTGAATTTCCCTCTTTGTATCTTCATGGTCATTTGAGTGATGTAGTTCAGGCTATACATTCATGCTTGTATGATGTGTTAAGAGATGGTCTCTAAGCTAATTATGTATGACCTAGTCATTGAGAATATATTTTAGGAGATGGATTGTTGCATGCACATAATTGTAAGTGATCGATATTATTTGTACATGCTATAAGAATAGTTGGATTAGGTAGTTGCATGGTCATATGTTTTCATGATAGGCTATAATATTTCAAGGGGGTGATTGAACATATTTGTGGATCCTCTCTTGCCACATTTCTTGGCTTGGGGTAATGACAAGTTGATTAATATCCCACACTTATATTTCATTAAAAACTTCTTTATAATGCTCTTTCTTGATTGCTTGTGGGATAATTCTCATTTAAAAAGGATTACTAAGCATTAGTGGTATGTAATATTTTTTTAATTTTAAATGATTCTGGTGCAAATTCAATATGGCTATATTTCTTTCTTACATGTTGTAACTTTATTTCCTCATAGATTTGGCACAAGTAAATTAGTTTAGGATCCCATCAATCGTATTCATAAAACACCTTTATTTCTAATCTAATATACTTTACTACTCTGTCAGCATGCACTAATTAATTAGTTTTTACAAATTTGGTTATATCTTAAAGGAGCCACACTTGATTAAAATGTTCAAAGGTTTAAGCATGATGGATTACTAGGTATGTGTAATTCATAATTTGATTCCCTATTTTTATGGTTCAATACAGTTTAGATATAACTATCTTTCTTTCTTATAAACATGTGATTATATTTCCTAATAGATTTGACACAAGTCAATTGAGTTTCTATTCAATCGTTCTCATTCACAAAGCCTAATTATTTTTATTATAATTCAATTTTCTACTATGAATGAATGCACTAAGTAGTTTTACAAATTTGGTTATATTTTAAGGGAATCACACTTGATAGAAATGTTCAAAGGTTTATGCATGCAAAAGTATTGCTTACCACATGTCCTAGTGCTTCAAAAATTTACATTAGTGAGCTTGTGTCAAATGGATATGTAGAGGTTAGCATTTGTGAGATCTAGAAGTGCAAATCAATGACCAAGTTCAGTTTGAAATAAATTTACAAAATACTTAAAAATTGAATGTTTCAACTCCTAGGGATGAATTTTGACTTTTTTCAACATAGAAGAATATCATATTAATATAGTTGAATATCATTTAATCAAAAATTGAATTTAACGAGTTTGATATTTTTTATATTAATTATATTATTATTTATAAGATGAAATATGACTTTTAATGAAATATGACTTATTATTAATAGATTTCCAGAGTGTGACATTTATTAAATTTTTGCTTTTGGATTTTGATTGGATGAGTTTTTTGCACTAATATTTTAAATTGTACTTTGGGATACATCATCAATATGTCTAAAAATGGATCAGTTCTAGACCTAAACAAACTAAAAAGAATGAGAAAGGGGGAGGGAGCTCTAATAATGCACTTTGCATGCTTCCATGACATATAAGATACTAATTAGCCTTTTTATAAATTTGTAAACAAACAAGTAGCCAAAAGTATAGAGGTTGAATTGGAATAAATAAACTTAAACTTGTATAAATCCTTGAGTCTTCATTAAACCTTTAGTCAACAACCGAATGTTTGAGAAATATTTGCAAAAAATAAGAAAGAATAAAATATTTTGGGGATAATTGTTCAAATGACCATGAAGTGTGAAAGAGGGATCGTTCCAAGATGACCTCTCTACAATTAAAAGCATATTCAATTGCTATAGTGCCACATGTTATGAATGATGATGGAAAACTTGTTGAACCTCCTTACGAAAATAGTACATTACTTCTAATCCTTTACCCAAGATAGACGCGGATAAAAGGAAGTAAAGAGAATCTAGAATGAATAAATGGATCAATGACAAAAGAATTAGTTATGGACTTCATACTAAAGAATTGAAGATTATTGAAACTATTGATAAATAGCTATAAAATGAGCTCTCTTGCTCGATCTCCTCCTATTTGGTCTCCTCTTCATACTCAATCTCCTCACATTGTGTCTTACCTACCATAATAAAAAAGGAGCCAAGGACTTTTAAAGGGCCTAATTTTTCTCAAATTGTACATGAGATTTTTTCTTGTTAAACTCCATCTCTTACTTTCCATTAGATCTAATTTCTAGTGAAATCTTCATATCTTGAAAGAATTACTTCACCCTTCTTATGCAACCCTCTGCTTCTCTTAAAATATCACATTATTTTCCTCTACAAAGAATACCCACTCCATCGAGAAGACCCCTTCAAAGAAAATCTCTTTCTCTTCCAAGGAATCCCTCTCCAACCCCTAGTTCTCCAAAATTTTAGCAAGTCTAAATTCAAGTTGAATAAGAAAATATTTAGTTTATAGAGATTCTCCATAACAGTGATAAAAAAGGGGAAGAAAAAAATTATAAGATCAACGTCCTTCTCATTAGTAGACAATAGGTGATAATAATTCTAAATCAAGTTTAATAATTTAATACAAAGAAATAAGTGAACATTTTAGCTTCCTAGTGATGATTTTTCTCTGCTCCCATCCATGTTTGTTAGATCACTTCCTCCCCCTACTAAATCTTGGGTGAGATCCAACATAACCATTGATGCACAAGGATCTTGAAAAGGTAAAAGAATCACCGTATTTAATGATGTTCCATAAACATAAATGTAACCAAAAGATTATAAAATTACTACTATTACAAGTCAAGTAAGCCAACAATGGAAGAGGGGGCATAGATAGCTAAGGCTTTAGTCAAGTAAATGTTATAGGAAATGGAAAAAAAAGGCCAAATCTACTAAAACCAATCTCAAGGATGAAGTATCTTACTTAATTTAGATGTTAAAATAATGGTAGGTCCAATTGATTCCTTTCCAAGAACTTCTGGTGCACAGTTGTTAGAATGAGATATAAGATAATCAATGCCTGACAATAGCAATTTGTAAGAAATTAACAAGTAGAGAAGAGATAATTAAGATACTAGAGGAAGGGATGAACAAGAAAATAGGTAATGATTTGCCAACAATTTTGGAGCTAGTTTCTACAGATCATCAAATTTTTATATGAGAATATTTTCAAAGGAAATGATGAGTTGTTGCATAAAAGTAGTTAAAAAATTATTATTTTAGACAAGACATTTTGAAAGGTTATAAGAACAAGTTTTGAGCTTCTTATAATATGATTTGAAGTACTTCAATTAAAATAAATAATTTTGTGAAAAGGATATGACGTTAGATGATTGATTCTCAAGGAAGTCTCAATGCAACCTATTTTAAAAACACAATTTGCTTATATAATGTAAGATGACTCACCAAGACAACCAACTTTAATTCTTCTTTAGGTACTATGCTAATGAGAGTGTAGATGGCATGTGAAGAATTCAAAATGAATATTTTACAATATGAAAAAAGGTGATAAATAAGATTTATTTAATTTGTGCAATCAAGTGTTTTCTTTGTTCATTTGGATGGTTTAAGTGCTAATACAGTAAAAGTAGATAAATTATAGGCTTGTTTAAGAAAAGACTTACAAAAGGGGTCAAACTAGTGTGTAACAATAATATTATTTTCTTTCAATTATGTTATTCTCATAATATGATGTGCAAGTGAAAAGTCTAAAAGAACCATTCACATCCTTTGTAATTTGCATCATGTGTCTTTTGGATGGAATGAGTCTTGGTCCTCCTATTCAAAAGTGCCTATTTATACTTAGATGGAACTCATTAGAAAGGGTTTCATATATTGGAAATTTGAAAAGTCGTTGAAATTGTAATATACCAAATTTTGGTCCATTACTTTATATTTTTTATGTTCTAAAACTTCAAATTTATTTTCTTTCAATTGATATAATTTTATGAATTTAATTCAATTAATGTTAATTACTATCATACATGAAATTCAAACCATTCACTTTCAAGTTTGTAAGGTGTCTTGTGTGGTATCTAGATAAAAATGATTAAAGGAAAGCTTATCTTCACTCGTTCTTGATTCCTTTGAATATTGTAGTATCTCATGTTTCAATTGTGGGTAACAATTCAATGGAGATCTGTTTTCATATTGATTATTTTCATTTGTAGAATGATGTATAGGAGAAATAACAATGGATGTGGATTTTTATTTTCTTTCTCTAACCATTTTTTCTCACTTATTTTTTTATTTTTTTATCATGAGGATGGAATCAAGACTATAATGATAAATTTCAAATCACATAAACCAATGCATTAAATTTGTAGAAATACATATTTAACTAATGGGCTTCTTTTTGTGTAGAATATTCTATTATCTAAGTAGCCATTATAAATTGACCAAGCTATGCTCAAATTCAATTGAAAGGTTCTAATAAGCCTTTTATATTAAATACATTATTTTATTAATAGTTTATTATTATATGGATCTAATCCCAAATGTATCTTGCAATAAGTCTCTTTGCATATTTTTCTTTAGCATATCAGTTATAACATTAATTTTCTTTACACCTATCATTCACATTGATATTGATACTCTTCTTGCTTTTCCATTAGCCTTTCGCCTTGTCCTTTTTTTCTGATCTGTCTTTTGTGCGCCCATGATAAGCATAGGTTAGTCAAAGATGGGAAAAAAAAAAACTTCATGTTGGTAAGGGAAAGGACCCAGTAGTTGAGCATGTACCAATTGTTGTGAGGGTTGTGGATACCTTTTGTTCCAAAAATTGAACAAATAAAACCTATTGTTTGAAACAAAAAATATCAATTTTTGTTAGGAAATGTACCAATTGTTGTTAGGAAATGTACCAATAGTTGTTAAGAAATGTACTAATATTGTAAAAAGTAACCAATCAGGTGATGCCATGTCAGTTGCACAACTATTGGGGTCTCTTTTGCACGTCTATTGGTCTTACTTTTTGGGGGGGCTGTTTTGGACACCTTTGCAAAAAGCATGCTGATGTGGCATCATATTTGACGATGTGGCCTTGAAACCTTAGTTATAAGCAGGGGACTTGCCAAGGAAGCTGCTGTAAAAAAATCGGAGTGATTTGAAATTTCCAAGTAGGATTTTGAGAAGCGCGAAGTTAGGGTGCACAACTACTGGATCCTTTCCCCTAATTCCATAATCTTTGAATTGAATGCTTCATGACAATTGATTAACATGAACGGCCTACGTATTGAGATAAAACCAGAAAACACCATGGTTGGAAGGAAAATAATCCATAGATTGCATTCTACAAAGTAAAATAATAGAATAAATCATTTAATAAATTAGTCTAAAAAGTTGTTTCATAAGCTAAAGCGATTACAAGCTATGAAAATTGAACATAATATGTAATTATCGCAGCCCTCTCCTCTAGCATCATCACTCAAGACGAGAGAAATAGAAAGCCCTCCAATCTCTTGATTAGAAAGAGTCCCAAGTGAATTAAAATTGCAGACTTCGGGGTGAGTAGGATTCTATCACATACCATAGATCCTTGCTGCAATTCCTATGTGGGAACGTGTTCTTACATGAGCCCCAAGAGATTCGACCCACAGAGCATATTCCCTTGAGATCTGAACACAATATGGACAAACAGATATATAGAGATAGGGATGAAACTTTGAATACGATGCCTCGATGGGAATAAAGAACAAGCATATTAAACGTCTTTAATACACACAAAGATGCATATGAAGAAAATGATATGAACTGATTTATATTCCTTAGGCTTAAGATGAATCTACTTATCTTATGTATATGAAATATTGCAGCTAACTTTAAATATTTTAATAAGTAAACGAGACTGTTATATTAAAATCGACAAACACATTCAATTTAATCAGCTGACCCTTGGCTGCATACCTTTGTCGCTGTCACCAAGAGAGTACGCAGCCAAATACATTGTGCAGGTCAGTTTGGTTGAATACCAAAACTCGTTTAAAAAATTAGGCGGAGGCGGGAAACAGAGCAGTTCACCTAAGTCAAAGCTTCGAGTGTGCCGGTTAAGCCCGGCCCAAATAATGTTGTCCTGACACTACACTGGATAAAACTAAGATGCCATTACAGGTCTTGACAGATTTATGATAGTAATACTAATAAAACAATGAATAAATAAATAATTTATAATTACAATTTGCTACTATCAACTCTCTTTTTGTTAGAATTCACTTGCTCCATAGGACTGAAGTTGAGTACATTCAATAACACTTATTACTTACATGCTAGGCTAACTAAGAGGCTAGCTAGAAAATCAAACTTAGAGACAGAGGGCATGGAAAAGAAGTAAACATGATAGCACAAGACAGCATGAGTTTAGAACTTCGAAGTTATAAACACAACTTGCAATCCTCAAGGGTTGAAGCATATTCACAATGGCCACTTTGTCCTGGAGCATTGTCATTAGGTACAATATTTAAACAGTCAATCTGCCCAAGTTTTGATCAGCTTTAAATCCCCACCAAAGACAAGAAAGTCACATGGACCGCAGAACAAACAATGTAGTGCCATGGGGCAATAAACCTTCAACTATTTTGAGATATGGTCCAGCGAATGTAAAGCCCACCAGCCCGAATACTTGTCTGAAGGAAATATCCAGCACAAGGAGGAGCTGAGACAAAGATAAAGGCAATGACAACAATGGGAGCTTTGGAACAGGGGATGACATCAGACTGCATAGAAGTCATCTAGTTAAAGAGCGGTGGCATTGACAGTTTGAGCATTGCGGTTATGTGGTGGTCAAGTCTAACCGTAGGGGACGGTGCACAGACAGAGTACATGGTCAAACAAATTGACAGATGTGAGACTTCATAAAAATGGACGCTGCTATTGTGGCTCCAAAACGCTTACTTTCGTGTTATTGGATAGTAGGAGAGAGCGGAGTTTTCTGAGTTCTATCGAGATTTTAGTCAATCGCAGTCGTTAATTGCAAAATCGACGGTGTAAAACGCACGACTAACACATGTGTTAGTCAATCCGTACTGCCATTTTTTTCCAGCCACATAGACGCGTCCCACGAAAGTAATCGTGGATACGGTTTAGAACCATAATAGCTATAACCCATAAAATTGTCTATGTAAAATTTTCGATGCAAATGTTAGAAATTCCCAACATAAGACTCTGAAATCCGGTAGGGAGTTCCCCACATAAATAGCCTTTGGCTAAATATATACAAATTATTAACACATAACACTACTATTAAGAGTCTGGGTCATGTGTTATGTGTCATGGTGGTATGTACTGTCACTCAAATTTGATTATATTTTCATGTCCTTAGCACCAGATTAGGAATATAATTTTCTTAATATTTAAGAACATAATATCATATTGTTATGTTCAAGTCATTCAAACTTTTATGTTAATTAAGGGCAATGGTTTTTGTAACCATTATTAAAAGTATAGATAATTAAAAGAATATGATGGTGTGTGATTGTCAATGAAAGTAAAAATAATTAAGAGAAAAGGATGGTGTGATAGCTATTGAAATTATACTGAATTCAAACATATACTACTATCATTTAATTATAAGAATTTTAGACAAACATATACTACTGTCATTTAATTATAAGAATTTTAGATAAAACATGTGTCATTGACATAATTAGTATTTTATACTCCCCTTGCCCCTTCTATCTCTTTCTTCAAATCTTTGATCTCCCTCTCTATCTATATCTCATTATCTACATCTCTCACTTAGTCACTCCATCCCTCCCTTATCTTTCTCTCTCCTCTATGTATATATCTACCTCTCTCTTCTAATTATATATCCCCTCTATATCTTTACCTTTCTCTCTCTCTCCTATTTCCACCTCTCTCTCATTATTTATCTAGTTCTCCATATCCACTTTTAACATCTTTCCCTCTTTCCATATTTCTTTCATTGCATTCCTTATTTATGTCTCTTGTTTGTGTCCGTTGTTTATCTCTCATTATCTCTCTAATTTTACATATCCACTTTTAACATCTTTCCCTCTTTATATATTTATCTCTCTCATTATATTCCTTATTTAAGTCCCTTTTATCTTATTTATGTCCCTTGTTTATCCATTATTGACTACTTCCTCTCTCAACTCATCCCTTGTTCATCCCTATTTTATACATTTATCCATTATAAACTACCTTCACATCATCAATATCTTGGAAGACTTTTAGTCAACCTCAAAAAAGTAATTTAAAGGTAATTACCCATTAATTTTAAATTTTCTTAAATTAAAAGCTACGTTACTACCATGTAATGTGAACGAAAGAAATTTTTTATTTTTATTTTCGATGATATTAATTTTTTTCTAATTGCATACAGAAATTAAAGCAGTAATTACATCAGATTTTCAGGGAAAAACTCAGTAAGGTAACAGAGCTGGCATGAAAGCAGTCTCCAGAAATACATGAGCAGAAGATAAGGGTGTCCAAAACTATACAATACCAGAAATAATCACCACGGAAATCTGGAATTCTGAAATTTATAATGTATGGCTTTGAGAAGAAATCGCCGTATATGTTATGACCCTGCAATCTCAACTAATCTTTATCAAAATTTCATTAACAAGAAAATCTGGAATTCTGAAATTTATAATGTATGGCTTTGAGAAGAAATCGCCGTATATGTTATGACCCTGCAATCTCAACTAATCTTTATCAAAATTTCATTAACAAGAATGTTCCACACCATAAGTCTATGAAAACATTATATGAAATAGACACTACTCATAATTGGGCACTGAAACAAAAACGGTTCTATATTTAAAATCCAAGAAAAGGGTACAAGACGTAGTGCTTTATAATATTCCAGAAATGCCATGACACTCTCCTAATAATACCCAAATCTGATACATTCACACAGTCCGATTCTCATATTCTAAGCGCTGCCAATGCCAATGCTTTTAACGTCGCCGCCATTAGCAGCATCAGGCTGTGTTTTGGGAGCGTTCACAGTCAAAACCCCCTTCTCAAGCTTTGCCGAAATGCCGTCCACATTCACATTTTCAGGCAGACGGAATTGCCTCATAAACCGCCCGCTCGACCGCTCAACACGGTGCCACTGATCCGTCTTTTCCTCCTCTTCCTTGTGCCTCTCCCCGCTTATTCGCAGGGTATTCTTCTCCACCAAATCGATTTTCAGATCCTCCTTCCTCAGTCCTGCAATCACCAAAATAAAATTAAAATCTTTCAGACACACCGCTGCAATGCAAATAATAAACCCTGGAAAGAGGGGCGAAGAGATTAATATTTACCTGGCAAATCGGCGGTGAAGACATGAGCTTCAGGGGTTTCCTTCCAGTCGACCCTTGTGTTGGCCACGGCCATGGCGTCCCTTGAAAATGAAGAGGCCGCTGTGGGCACACTGAAATCCATGGCATCCCACACGCGAGAAACTGGAAGCCACGGATCGAAGAGGTTGTTCTCCCATGGATCCCAAGCGCTGATGCCCCTTCCGAAAAATGGAGTCAAAGCCATACTTTTCGCAATTAAAGAAGTCGAAAATTACAGAGCTTGCAGATGAATAGAATGCTGCTGATTATCTTGATGATGATCCATGAGAAAGATTGGTTTCAATTTATACATGAGATGAGAGGGTTCGAGAGAGAAGGAGATTTGGGGCGAAGATTTGAGACTGGTCTGAACTGTTCTCGATAGTTCTAGTAAGTTACAGAGGGAATAAGTTCGTTACGGTGGCTCCCAAAAGAGGATTTTATTTATTTTTGATCTCCAAAATGCGTTCCTAAATTTTGGGTTGTCAAGCGTGTTACCTTTGAAATTTGAAAATATATATATTTGAGTAGAAAATATAAAATGGGGGAAATCGGAAAACTAACAAATTTGCAGAATTTATTTTTACCGGAAAACAGAAAATTATTAAAAAAAAATAAAAAACTGTACCTTTTAATTATTATTATCAGAAAATAGAAGAAGGGGAAGTTGAAAAATTAACGAAGTTATAAAGATTAGTTTTATAAGACAATAGAAAAAATTAAAAACAAAAAATCATTTTATCAAGTAATGAATTCTTGAATACTATCAATCTTATAGATACAAAAAAAAAAAGAAGAAGAAGACAAAGAACAGAGAGGGACACCTAGCAAATAAAACATTAGAATTTCATTTTGTGTAAGAACAAATCTCAACTAAGACCTAACTAATTTATTACCATTATCTTGTCTTGAACTATTGAACTTGCCCTCTAACATATAGTACAAAATCCAATATAGAATCCAAGGTGAATACAAATACCATCCAATTTCAAACTCAAAAGCTCATTTTCAATTATGTGACATTCTAGATTTGTACATATTCTTTGGTCATAGAGCTAAATACTATCCTTTTCACTTTCTTATAATGGAAAATGCACTTGTCTAAGTTATCAATCATCAATTATAGTTAATTAATCTAATATTGCTCGTATGTTTTTGGATTATATGAATTTTTTTATCATCAATGTTTTAGATCACAAAAATCCATACACAATCAAATCCAAAAACATACGAACAACATTTACAAGGATTGTGGAAATCTACTATCATTAACCTGATCTTATTTGTGCTTATTTGTATGTTTTGTATTTGATTAGCTTAGGTTCAACCTTAAAACACTATAATTTTATCTTGGTGATCTTGATCTTATTTATTTACAATAAATTTTTGTTATGAAATCTCATTTTTAAATATGAAAATGTGTAATATTTTCTTGCTTCAATACTTTTAAATTGTTTTATCTTTTTCTATTAGGGTTTTTGAGCTCTACTGAGGAAGCTCTTTTACCAACCCTTCAACAACACATTAGGGTTTCACTTTCAAATATGATATATCACTAATATTTTTAATTTTATAATATCCCAATAAAATAGGCCCAAATTTTTAGGATCGCAACATAATAGGGCCTTGGTACCAAAATTGTAACTTGTATGAAAAATGACAATATTTAAGTGGGGAAAAAAGTTTATTGAACTTTAAAATGACATAGGACCCATATAAGTTTAAAATGATATAAGATAAGGGGCACACTCAAATAAGGGCCCAAATAGGAAAGTGTTGATGTATTAGTGAAATAGAATAAATTAAATTGAATTAAATATTAATTTAATGCAATAAAAGGTCCTATAATACATAGAGGAATGAAAAATTAAAATAAGTGTTAGGAGAGTGTGAAATTGAACTTGTTAATTAAAGGAGTACAAATTATGACACTGCAACAATATATTCATTAAAAAGACTTATATATTAGAGATCTTACTATTTTTTAGTGCTAAAAGTGCTTCATCTATTTTGAGTAGTGCATCTACTTCATGTCTCTTGGTTCAGAGGGTTGGTGTGGATTGGAAAAGAGTTCAATATGAAATTTGAGAGTTAATATTTAAATTACATATTTATATATGTATAAAATTTGATTTTGTGCACCAAATGGTGAGTCTTATATAAGCAAGTACTTCAAGATTCAATATCTCATTATTAGGTTTTTTTTAAATGAGTTAATTGAACATTATCTGGAAGAGAAGAAATTTTACTTGCTAAAACTAATGATATATAATTATGATAGGTAGAGAATATGTTTTCATTGAAGAACAAAATTCTATTTGGTTTAGGATAAGAATTTGTACATGTTGCATAAAATTTGTGAACTTATATATGGTGGTTAGTGGCATGATTTGGTTGATTACTTGGTAGAGAAAAGTTGGGTAATTACCCCTAATTTCTATTCAGTACTATTGGAAGGGCATTAGAGTTTATTTACAAAGGATTGAACTAAATGTAATGATGGTTATGTAAACGGGCAATTGCCCTATATCTTATGTAAGATTTTTGTACCAATATAGGGAGCTACCCCCATACTGGTAGTACTTATTTATGTAAATAAAATAAAATAAAATAATTGTGAACTTACAACATAATGAGTAAGCATACATCTGAAAAAAAATTCCTCCTTTGACTAAATAACCACAAGCAATGGGATCTCATTTGTCAAAATCATCTAGGAGTTGAACTTGGCTCACTTGTGTTTATGAGGGTTTGAACCTTGATGGATGACATAAACAAAAGAATGTAACATCATCCTCACTAATTAGACTATAAACCTTTAACAATTATATATATCTTTGTGTGTGTGTGTGTTTAAGTATTAAAAATACATGTCCCATTAATATATACCACTCAATTAAATATAAATGACACTTTACAATATATCTATTAATATTTTTATTAGATACTTTACTATATATCTATTGATACTTTTATTAAAACAATTAAAAAATTATATTTTATCCCTAAATTATAATATGATAAAAAATTATTACAATTTCAAACCTCAATTATTGAATCCATATTCAGAAGACATTATGAACTATGAAAGAATCTATCTTCCTTTCTTTTTTTAAACCAATCAAACTCCACTAGCCTATTTTCACACGCCATATTTTCAATATAAAAATAGTCTGAGGACAAGAGTAAGGATGATCGTCTTCACAAACAGACAGGCTCGTTCGCCACGTTCGCCACTTCCATTGAACACATATTCTTCATCATACTAGTCTGGGGGCCTGATTGAAATGGAGAAAGAAGCAAAATATATCTACTCATATTCCAATACTTTCTTTATGAGCAAATGCGATCATTCTGTTTAAATTTGATCCATTGTTAGGCTAGAGCATAAGAAATGGATTCAGCTCTCAAAGTTTCAAACATGTCCAACTGGGGCAATCCTCCCCTTAAAATTGTCAATGTGCAAGAGATTGCAAGAGAACAACCCCAAACTGTACCAGAAAGGTACATTAGATCAGAGGAAGAGAGACCCGGAACAGTAACAAAACTTCCTGGTTAGTTGAGAATCCCAGTGATTGACATGGCCAATCTCTCCCAAGGAGGATTTCATGAAAGAAGAGATCTGTAAAATTGCCAAGGCATGTGAAGAATGGGGTTTCTTTCAGGTATATGGGGTTTCTTTCAAGTATATGAGGAAAATTTACTGAACACACCCATTAATCAAGTATGCATTTATCTTATATTATTACTAATGGGTGTCTTTTTAATTCAATTTCCTTAATGTATAGTAATCAAATAGGCTAATTACTAGCAATGGGTATTTGTTTTGATACAATTTCCTTAATGCCCATGAATCCAATGGGCTTCTATGTTGTGTTACTACTAATGGGTATCCTTCTTTACATATTCATCTCTCTCATTGCGTCCTTATTTATCTCTCTTGTTTATCTTGTTTGTGTCCCTTGTTTATCTCTCTCATGACATCCCTTGTTTTATATCTCTCATTATCTCTCTAGTTTGCATATCCACTTTTAACATCTTTCCCTCTTACTTATGTCACTTATTTATCTCTCTCATTACATCCCTTGTTTTATACATTTATCCATTATAGACTACATTCACATCATCAATATCTTGAAAGACTTTTAGTTAACCATTAAAAAAATAAATAAAATAAAAATAAATACCTATTATAGACTAACTTCGCATCATCGATATCTTGGAAGACTTTTAATCAACCTCCACAAAAGTAATTACCCGTTAATTTTAAATTTATTTATTTATTTTTGATGATTTAATTGGATAGAGAAATTAAAGCAGTAATTACATCATATTTTCAGAGAAAAACTCAGTAAGGTAAAAGAGCTGCCATGAAAGCAGTCTTCAGAAATACTCCAAAACTATACAACAGAAATAATCAACAAGAAAATCAGGAATTCTGAAATTTATAATGTATGGCTTTGAGAAGAAATTACCGTATATATTATGACCCTGCAATCTCAACTAATCTTTATCAAAAATTTCATTAACAAGAATGTTCCACATCGCTAAGTCTATGAAAACATTATATGAAATAGACACTACTCATAATTGGGCACTGAAACAAAAACGGATATATATTTAATATCCAAGAAAAGGGTACAAGACGCAGTGATTTATAATATTCCAGAAATGCCATGACACTCATAATAATACCCAGATCTAATACATAAAACTCTCACACAGTCCGATTCTCATATTCTAAGCGCTGCCAATGTCAATGCTTTTAACGTCGCCGCCATTAGCAGCATCAGGGTGTGTTTTGGGAGCGTTCACAGTCAAAACCCCATTCTCCAGCTTTGCAGAAATGTCGTCCACATTCATATTTTCAAGCAGATGGAACTGCCTCATAAACCGCCCGCTTGACCGCTCAACACGGTGCCACTGATCCATCTTTTCCTCTTGTTCTTTGTGCCTTTCCCCACTTATTCGCAGGGTATTCTTCTCCACCAAATCGATTTTCAAATCCTCCTTCCTCAGTCCTGCAATCGCCCAAAAAATATTAAAATCTTTCAAACACACCGCTGCAATGCAAATAAGAAACCCTGGAAAGAGGGGCGAAGAGATTAATAATTAACTGGCAAATCGGCAGTGAAGACATGAGCTTCGGGGGTTTCCTTCCAGTCGATCCTTGTGTTGGCCACGGCCATGGCGTCCCTTGAGAATGAAGAGGCCGCTGTGGGAACGCTGAAGTCCATGGCATCCCACACGCGAGAAATTGGAAGCCATTGATCGAAAAGGCTGTTCTCCCATGGATCCCAAGCGCTGATGCCCCTTCCGAAAAATGGAGTCAGAGCCATACTTTCGCAATTAAAGATGGAAATAAGTCAAAAATTACAGAGCTTGCAGATGAATAGAATGTTGCTGATTTTCGTGATGATGATCCATGAGAGAGATTTGGTTTCAATTTATACATTAGATGAGAGGGTTGGCGAGAGGAGGAGATTTTGGGGCGAAGATTTGAGACTGCTCTGAACTGTTCTCGATAGTTCTAGTAAGTTACAGAGGGAATAAGTTCGTTACGGTGCCTCCGAAAAGAAGATTTTATGTTATCTCGAAAATGTGTTTCTAAATTGTGGTATCAGTAGTGGACATAGTTTCAATAGTGGACATTTTTTTGTCAACTCATAATTTCAATAGTGCACATCTTTTTGTCAATCCAATCCCAGTACTAGAATATCATGTGTACCAATAGTGGAAAATTTTGCATGCCAGTAGTGGTGCACAAATGGGCTAATTATAATTAAAAATGTCAAAAAAAGTGATCTACTATTGGGGCATTTGTTCACTACTATTGCAAATTTTGAGTTATCTACTTTTGGTGCAAAGGAGTTCATGTATGGGTAATCACTTTGAAATGACCACTTTTTGACCTTTCAACACATAACGATTTCCATAGCGTGCATACAACCAAAAAAAAAAATTGAAATCCGACATATGGTTTGAAAGTTCTATGTGCGCGAAGTTAGCTATGTCCACTACTAGTACTCTTCCCTTACCCTAAAAAAAAATTATATAAAATGAGGAAAATTGAAAACACAAATTTGCAGAACTTATCTTTATAAGAAAACAAAAAATTATAAAAAAATAAAAAATGGTATTTTTTAATTATTAGAAAATAGAAAAATGGGAAAAATTGAAAAATTGAATTTTTTTTAAAAATTAGTTTATGAATAAATAGAGAATTATTAAAAAAAAAAAATTGTCTTTTTAAAGTATTATAAGAAATTTATAACTTGTGTAAAATTAAGCTCATCCTCGTACTTTACCTTTCCATATACACACATTTTCTTACACTCTTAGCCCCTACCTTATTCTCATGTGTGCATGTATCTATGGGCAAAAGCATGGAGTTGTGCCACACTTTAGGCCAAGTGAGGGTAGTTCGGCCAACCGAACTGGCCGAACTACCCTTGGGCCGCGTGGCGCCCCGTGGCACCTATGTGGCGTTAAAAGTCCGGTCGGATTATCGGTTTTATAAACCGATTTTTCGTCGATCGACCCTCTTTTGCACCCTAGGGAACTTTGGGAGTTCGGCCGGACTCACAAGGAGCTTATTTCTAGCCCTCGTTTTTCTAGGTAGGTTCATCTTTTTTTCTTTTTTGTTTTGTATTTGTAATTTAAAAAATTAATATATTTATTGTTATAATTTTTTGAAAATTTTTAGAATGAAAATACTAGAAAAATGAAGAAAAAAAAATTAAACCTAGTAAAATTTGAAAATCGACACTATGAAACTATTAGAAAAATATACATATATACCTATTAATAATTTAAAAAAAATCATTTTCTCATTACCCTTACATATAAACTATAAAAAATTATAATCAATACACCACATAAAAAAATAAATCCTCATATTCATACAAAGACATAGACACATACACCAACACTCACACCCACACCCACACCCACACCCACACCCAAACTCACATGCACATACATACAAATACACATACACATGCATACATAGATGTAGATGTGTGTGCATGTGTATGTGTGTGTATGTATGTACGTGTATATGTATGTGAGTATATGTATGTATGTGTATATGTGTGTGTATGTGCACGTATGTGTGGGTATGTATGTATGCATGCATGTGTATGTGTATGTGTGTATGGGTGTATGTTTGTATGTGGGTGTATGTGTGTGTACATGTATGTATATGTATGTGTATATGTATGTATGTGTGTTTATGTGTGTATACACAGACACGTACATACATATTGATACACATACATACCCACATATATACATACATACATACACTGACATGCATATATACAGACATACATACACTCATACACACATACACACACATGCATACATACACGTGCATACACCTACATACATACATACACACATGCACACATAAACACGCATACACACATACACACACATACATCCACATACACACATACACATACACATACACATGCATGCATACATACATACATACACACAGACACATATGTGACTCATGTATGTGTGTACATATGTGTGTATGCATATGTATGTGCACATATGTGTGTATGTGTATGTATGCATGCATGCATGTGTATGTGTCTGTGTGAATATGTGTATGTGGGTGTATGTGTGTGTGTGTATGTATGTGCATGTCTATGTGTATGTACATGTATTTAATTTTAATGTTTCTTTAAAGTAATTTGTATTAAATGTTTCAATTACTTTGAATTGTACTTTAAATTACAATTATATCATTTTCAAATATGTTTGAATTTGTTTTAAATAGTTTTTAGTATTAGTTTGAATTATTTTAAAATAGTTTTGAATACTTATTTTTAAAATTCTTTCTTTTATAACTACACATACAGATATTTTCCATATGGTCGATCATGCATCAAATGGTAGTGTTCATCATGAGGGCACTGACCAGACATCTAGACAGTCTTGTTGAATGCCCTCTAGTGATAGTGATGTTAGGGAGCCTTAGCTTTTTGTCGAAACCATTGAGGACCTACATCGTGCATTAGACCATCTTGAGTCCACATTAGATTTCGCCATTGTCCAACCAAATAAGGAAAGGGCACAAACTATTAGGGATGAGTTACTATGTATGATTGACACTATTTAGACATATAATCCTTATGATGATATGTTTGTCGATTATTTCTATGCCTCCCTTTCTCGTAGTGTGACTAGCATGATGAAATGGGAAACCGTGAGCAGGGATATATCTTTCACACAAGTCCTTATGGTGTTCACCCATTATCAAGGTCTACGGAAACGTAAGGTTAGAGGATATTTAGTTACCAGATGCACTGATCTAGTTGTGGCACCATTCATATATCCTAGATGGTTGGCAACTCATCATATGTGGCCACAGAAGGATGAGTTGCCACTTTATTTCTGCAAACAATTGTTTCCAGAGTTTCATATGGGCTTGTAGGTCAATTATACATCTATACCAATGAATGTTGGGCGGGGGAGATGGAGGCTCAATGATAAATATAGATGACATGATGCACCAACACTCGTTAATAAACGAACATTAGTTGGTCCAAACCTTTTGGTTCTACCAATATGTTTGCAGTTATTGTAGGCAGTAGATGCAATAGCTGATGATGTCAGGTGACATATCTACTCCAACATTACACAGATTGCCATTCAAGTAAACTAGATGACATCTAATCATGTTGGGAGAGATTTGTTGCAATCACATACTACCATTCCGCAAGCTACACATCCAATAGTGGCACTAATCCCTATGTCCGTGTAGATATAACATCTCCACTTGACGTTGCATGGTTGACAGAGGTTGATCCTTTGTAGAGGATGAGTGCATTTTTGTTGACCGATTTACACTTATTTCTTCGATTCTTGGGATCCCACTCGAGGATGTACCAACACAGGTGAGACAACATGTAGAGGGAGGTGGATCTACGAGCCATTGTGGTAGAGCATCTCAGGATGACATAGGGAGAGAGGAGAGAATTCTAGTGCATCCTACAACCCCTCCACTATATACATTAGTTGATTCGACACCTCCTCCTCAGCCTACACTAGCCAATCCAACACCTAAGCCATTACGACCTACACCACTATTATATGTTACTTTTACACCTCCTGCTCAAGTTCACCATGTGTCCTTCCATTCATTTGAGGTTAGCAAGATTGGGAGAGCCTTCGAGTCTCATGAGGTAAACATTGTTTTTTCAGTAAGGTCATATTATTTATTTGATTTTAAATAGTGGATTTCAACTTCAAAATTGTTAACACAATTTAAATTTTGAATTATATATGTCGTAGTTTATCACTCAAATTTGATTATATTTTCATGTCCTTAGCAGTAGATTGGGAATAGTTTGTTTTAAATATCTAACAACATAATCAAGGTTGGTCCACAAAGGTACTATAGAAGAAACTTTTTATCAAAGTCCAATGCCAGGTCATTTGACTTTTTTATATTTTATTTTACAAATTATGTTAAATCATTCACTTTTATGTTAATTAAAGGCAATGGTTTATGTAACTATTTATAAAATTAAAGATAATTAGAAGGCATATGATGGTGTGATTGCTAGTGAAATTATATTAAATTTAGAGAATATGTAGATCATTATCTTTCAATTATAAAAATTTTAAGAAAAAGGCATTTCATTGGAATACGTTAAGAGGTACATTATGTCATTTAATTATATTTATTTTAGATCAAATATGTGCTATTGACATAGAATTAGTATTTTAGGGAACAGAAAAAATTCAACGTGATCATGGATTCATATTCAGATTTCTTAAAACAATAGTTGAAAGAGAGAAATAGACAATGCTCATAATTGAACGAGTTATATATTCAATATCCAAAGAAAGGGTACAAGTAGCGCTTTATATTTCAGAGATGCCATGACACCCTTATAATACTATCGAAATATGATACATAAAACTCTCACATAGTACGATTCTTATATTCTCATATATTCTAAGCGCTGCCAATGTCAATGCTTTTAACGTCGCCGCCATGAGCAGCATCAAGGTGTGTTTTGGGAGCATTCACAGTCAAAACCCCATTCTCCAGCTTTGCAGAAATGTCATCCACATTCACATTTTCAGGCAGACGGAATTGCCTCATAAACCGCCCGCTCGACCGCTCAACATGATGCCACTGATCCGTCCTTTCCTCCTGTTCTTTGTGCCTCTCACCGCTTATTCGCAGAGTATTCTTCTCCACTAAATCAATTTTCAGATCCTCTTTCCTTAGTCCTGCAATCACCAAAAAATAATTAAAATCTTTAAGACACCACTGTAATTGAAATAATAAACCCTGGAAAGAGGGGAAAAGGGATTAAGAATTTACCCGGCAAATCAACGGTGAAGATATGAGCTTCAGGGGTTTCCTTCCAGTCAACCCTTGTGTTGGCCACGGCCATGGCGTCCCTTGAAAATGAAGAGGCCGCTGTGGGCACACTGAAATCCATGGCATCCCACACGCGAGAAATTGGAAGCCATGGATCGAACAGGCTGTTCTCCCATGGATCCCATGCGCTCATGCCCCTTCTGAAAAATGGAGTCAAAGCCATACTTTTCGCAATTAAAGATGCAATGAAATCAAAAAATATAGAGGTTGCAGATGAATAGAATGCTTCTGATTATCTTGATGATGATCCATGAGAAAGATTGGTTTCAATTTATACATGAGGTGAGAGGATTTGAGGCGAAGATTTAAGACTGCTCTGAACTATTCTCGATAGTTCTAGTAAGTTACAGAGGGAATAAGTTCGTTACGGTGCCTCCCAAGAGAGGATTTTATGTTATCTCAAAAATGCGTTCCTAAATTGTGGGTTACCTTTAAAAAAACTATATCTTTGGGTCGAAAATAGAAAATAGGGAAAATTGGAAAACTAGCAAATGTGGAGAACTTATTTTTATAAGGAAACAGAAAACTATAAAAAATAAAAATAAAAGTCTTGAAAATAGAAAAATGGGGAAAGTTGGAAAATTAACAGATATGCAAAAATTTTTTTTATAAAAAAATATACAAATAAAAGATTAATCTTTTTAAGAATTATAAGAAATATATATAACTTGTGTAATGTTAACTCACCTTTTTCGTACTTTACCTCTCCATACGTATACATATTCTTACAATCTTATCCCCTACCTTATTCTCATGTGTGTGTCACATCTATGCATTCTTCATAGATGTACATTTATGTCATTCGCCTATGCACTTCATTTATTAGCCACCTAGATCTAATTGTTCATCTACCTTGAGATATTTTCATGGTCATAGGGTTAACTCCCTAAAGAGACACAAACTTTTATTATCTCTTTCCAGTTTAATTTAAAAAAAAAAAAATCTTGATTTGCCCTATTCATCTTCCTACCCCAAGCCAACGAAACACACATCTTGTGAAAATTGGTGTCATGCGCTAGAATTCAAAGATATTCAATACATTTATTCCACTTATCCAAACACCATTTAAAATATTCTTATCCCAGAGTAGTAAATAAGTAATCAATAGTGACACACTTAGATTTGGTACATTGAAAAGAGTAATGAATTTGGATACATCATCCTAGAATTTTTGATTCGTGTCTTCTAACTTTGTACACATTTCTAGGGATTGACCTCAAAAAACTTACCTCCTTGCAATACAATGAAATTCCTTTCTAGTTATTCTTAAATAATATCAATCTTGTAAATATTGAAAAAGGGCAAAGAACATAGAGGCACGCCAAGTAAATAAAATATTACCATTTCACTATGTGTAAGAACAAATCTCAACTTAGACCTAACTAATCTATAGCCATTATCTTGTCTTGAACTATCGAACTTGCCCTTTGACATAGTACAAGTCCTATATAGAATCCAAAGTGAATACCAATATCATCCAATTTTAGACTCAAAAGCTCATTTAGAATTTTGTGACATTCTAGATTTGCACATACTCTTTGTTCATAGAGCTAAATACTATCCTAAATTTCTTAACATGGAAAATACACTGGTCAAGTTATCAGCCACCAATTATCATTAATTAATCTTATCTTATTTGTAATTTTTTATATGATTTGTATTTGATTAGCTAAGGTTCACCCTAACAACACTCTTATTTCATTTCGGTGAACTTAGTCAATCCTTCACAACCTAGTTTTCTTCAAATGTCTTATTTTTATCATGAGCTACAATAAATATTTGTTTTGAAATCTCATTTTTAAATATGAAGATTTGTAATATTTTCTTAATTGATTACTTCTGAGATAAACTATTTTATCTTTTTACATTAGGGTTTTTGAGATTTATTGGGTAATCTCTTTTACCCCCCATCAAACAACACATCAGGGTTTCACTTTCAAATAAGATATATCACTAACATTTCTAATTTTACAATTTGAAAGCACTCTTTGAAGCTTTATTGTTCATCCTTTGTTTATGTCATTAGTCACTCAATTTATTAATCTTACACCAAGAAGGATTAATCATGTATTCCCTAACAAGATCCAAACCAATGACAATGGGACATTTTCTAATGCACATAATGAGAATAGTAAAGAGTATAAACTAAGGCCCTCTTTTAGATAAACAAGATTTTATACTTGGACTTACTTGTTTGGATAATATAAAAATTCTATACAAAGTAGCTAATATGACTCACAATATGTTCATTAACAAGACATATATTAGAGATCTTACAAGTTGTTGTGCTAAAATTACTTCATCTATTTTGAGTAGTGCATCTACTTATATGCACACTTCCAAATATTGCAAGTCCATCCTTTACCGTTAACACTTCCACCACCACTTATTTCTTTTCATTTAGTACTTATATTTTCTCCACTTTATCGAGCCCCAATATGGCTTACCTATAATCCATACCACTCTTGGGATTTACATCAACAAAATGATGTACCACACCTTCATGTCTATTCTTCCTACCACTATTGTACCTACCACTACCCCACTTACCCAAGTCATTTCCATATTTGATATCTTAATACCCTTGGGAACCTTGAATATGTTATTCCTTTATCCTAATTTACTAACTCATTCAACAAAATACTTCTTAAAACATACGCATACACACCATGTTAGTAACTAAGCCTCATATATCACTCTCTCTTCTACCACCCTAGATGCACTACTTCACAAGATAAATCAAGTAGGAAAAAAAGTGGATATAAGACAAAATGGGCAAGATAGTAATAAATTTTGAAATACCAGGAATACACCTCTATATTTTGACATTTGGACTTATTTAGTACCTAAAATTTTTGTGACGCCTCAATTTGAAATGTATGATGAAAAAGGTGATACAAACACGTATTTGAGATCATATTTAGTATCATGTGTAGACAGTATTTATGAGGATGAGCTGTTAACATGGCCATTTTTATGCTTACTAAAATAGTCATCCCTAGTTGATGGTACCACTACTCATCCCTAGTTGATGGTACAACCTCCATGGGCAACAACCCTAGTCTAGACCCTTGGTCAACTCAATGATTGGGCACTAATTTCTAAGGGGCACGCCTTTTTCCTTTGAAGCCCTAATTGGGTAGATTTTTTCAAAATTTTATATCTTTTGGTTCAAATACTATATTTTTGTACAAACGATATATAATTGGAAAGCTAGTTTAACAAATTTATAGCAGTATGTCTCATTATCTAATTTTGTTGCTAGTGTATTTCTTTTCTATCTAAAGTTATATATCTAATTTAGACTTTTCAGCTCATAAGATTTTATCTATTTATTAAATTAAATTTATAATTCTTGTAGAATTATAAAGTTAATTTAAGGATCTCTTTTGATATATTCATGCACTTTTTCTAGGTTCATCCCTATGCACATTTTATTCATTTTTTACAAATATCTCATAATGGCTTTTTATGTGGACATATTGGCACTCAGAGAAGTTCTATCATTTGGGGGGCTTCATTTTTAGTATTTGAATCATATTTGGGAGTTTATAATTAGTTTTGAAGCTTTCTATCTTTCTACATTTGCAAATCTTATCATTTGAGGATTGAATCGTGCATAAAAGTTATAAATGCACATATTGTAGTCAATTCCATGTAGTTGGCATGTGCCAATAGGTTTGGCATGCCAATCCTAAGATTTGGTCATGTCAAACCTATTTGGTATTACCCAAATAGAAATTCACTTTTGAAGGTACATTTTCATTTGTCGAGCGCCAAATTTGGTGCTAGAAAAATAATATTATCAATGAACATCTTTCTTATACTTTACATTATATTAGTAGGATTTTTTAGAGTGGTTTCATATATCTAGGATTTATAATGTAGATTGTATTTTTTATAAGATCATTTAAAATTTTAGACTTAGTCAAATTTTAGTAATCAGTATGCTCCTATCAGCATTAAATTTTAGACAGTCAAACATTCATAGTCAATATGTTCCTATCAGCATTCTCTCACTCTCTCTATGTCACTATCTTTATCTCCCCCAAAATATAGACCTATAGATCTCTTTATCGCTCTTCATATGTCACATTTATACATCTCTATCTCACTCTCTCTTCTCTCCCCCAAGATCTAACAATACCTCTTTACCTCTCTTTCCTACCCATCACTCTCTACTATATGGTTCCTCTCTTTACACAACTCCCCTTCACTCGCTCACTACCTCTATTTGTCTAGGTTTGTCCCACCTTCTCTCCCTTTGTACCTCACCTTCCCTTCTTATCTCCATCTCTATCACTTCCTCTTTTCATCTCTCTTGTTCTCTCTGCCTCTCTTATTGTTTCACTCCCCTCTCTATCCATTCTATCAATCACTACCTCTACCTCATACCCTCTATCTCTCCCCATCCCTAGGTCTCTCCTTCCCTCTATACTTACCTCTCTACCTCTCCCTCCATGTATCATTACCCACCTCTCGCCCCCTCTATCTCTCTCACCTCTATCTTTCTCCCTAGGTCTCTTGCCTCTCTCTCCCCAAGCTCTAGGTATCTCATCTTTATATCTCTACCCTCTCTAGTTCTTTACATCCCTTTGCATCTCTTTCCCTATCTCTTTACCCCTCTTTCTCTCTCTCTCCTTCACCTCTCTACATCTCCCATGTTTTGGTCTCTCCTTCTTTATGTTGCCTTCTTACCCCAATCTCTATCCTTGTCTCCCTCCCTCTTTCCTTCTAGAGATAGATAAATCAAGTGAGATAGAGGGAGGGGGGGAAGATACGTGTTGAGAGAGAGAGAGAGAGAGAGAGAGAGAGAGAGAGAGAGAGAGAGAGAGAGAGAGAGAGAGAGAGAGAGAGAGAGAGAGAGAGAGAGAGAATTTTGATGGGCACTTGTTGGTTACTAAAAATTGACCAAGTCTGAAATTTATATGATATTCTAAGAGATAGAATCTACATTATAACTCTTACAGATCTGAAACCATGCTCAAACAACCTACCAATATATACATAACATATAACTTTAAGTATAAGAAATAAAAAAGACATACTTCAATGTTATATTTTATGTATATATTGCATAGGCATTTATAGAGAGAGGAAGAGAGAGAGACAAAGAATTGTTAATGCAATAGATTTAGCACTTGCCAAACTCAAAAAAATACATTTTTTGAATTTGAAGAGTGTCAAGGTGTCTACCTATGAAAAAACCAAGCCTTTGACTTGGATTTTCCTTGGGCATCTAACTCAAAGGCTTGGACAACCAATTCGGGCCTAAAATGTGTTTTTTTCAAAAAACAGAAAAAATCTCACATTTTTGGTTGTGTTGTTATCTATTAAGTTTGCACATGTTTTAATGCAAACACAAACAAACACCATGATGACATTGAGATCTCTCTTAGCTACCCAACCATATAGTTTTTTCACATTTTGATCAAGTCAAGGTTTTCATCTCGAATTTCTTTTCTTAGTGTGTCATTTTTTTGTCAATAACCAACATATTGTATTTTTTGAAAAATAATTGATTTTCAGTTAGTTTTCACAAATTTTAGAGGGGAGCATACTCAAATTTTTATATTTCAAGATTTGTCCACTTCGAAAATTAGTTAAAATGTATATATTCATTAAAAAAATAGTTGAAATTTTTTGGTATAAACTACATGGAGTTACCTAATTTCTTACTGGAGCAATTTTTAAAATTGCAAAGAAATGTTAACATTTTAGGGGGAGCACACCAAGTGTTCTGTAATGTTTTTTCTAAAAAAAAGGACCACTTTGTGTGCTCCACCTTTTTGAAACCCTTAATCTCCACCGTTTTCAAAACAAATTAGTAGTTTAGAAAGTAAAATTAGAGCACTATAACTCTTGTTCTTGTTTCATCTTCATGATTTTAGTGTAACTTCATTTTCTCATTGAAGTTTAGACTTTGTTGATTTCAGAAAAAAATGAAAAAAAAATGAAGAAGAAGAAAGTGGCATCTTAAGACTCCTTTGTGCCCCCTTATCTTGGTGTACTTACCCATTTGTGACACTTCAACACAAAAGATATTGCACTACAAAGCACCAATTCACTTGAAACTCATATCACTGAATCCTTCTACCTTTATAAACATGTTCCCAAATTTGCACAACATATCAATCACTAGAGAAGAATGTAGATTCTAGCATTCTATATGGTTTGTATGTTGTTACTATTTAAACTGCTATGTTGTGTTTGTAATATCTATATTTAGCTCTATCTTATAGTTTTTGTTGTCTTGTGGCTATGTTATCTCAATTGATAGTCCAGTGGTTGTCTTCTTATAGTAACTTTATTCATTTTTCAAGAAAAAAATAATATATTCAAATTAGAAAACTAAATATTCAATTAAAAATCTAATAAGAACATCTAGAATTTTGGATTTATGATTTAATGCGCATCATTGCATTCACATTCAACTAAAATTGCGTATAGCAATAGTTCTAATGTTAATTTTTTAGTGGTCAAGAGTAAAACTTGGCATTTAAGATTTTAGACTTAAAGGCACGTTAAGGTTTACAGGTAAGCCCCTTCTTAGTTTATCTTTCAATACATTAAGAATAAATATTAATTATTGATCTATGTTCACTACTTTTTATTTAGCATTTATATTTAGTTAGTTGTATATAATGTTCAATAAAAAAAATTATTGTTTAGAGTTTACTTGGGCCAATAACTTGAGTTTAATGTTTAAAGTTAGGGTTTAATGTTTAGGTTTATGTGTGAACTTTTATTATTCAAAATTTAAGGTTTTATGAGTCAAGGTCTAGTATGGAACATTTAGGTTTTAGGTTTTTAACTTTCAAGGTTCAAGGTTTATGATCTCAAATTTTAGGTTCTTAGATTAGTAGCTTGGGTACAATGTTCAATTCTTATTTAAACTATATCTATGTTTTATCATTAAATTTGAATTTATTTATAAGACACAAGTGGATACATATAGTTTAGGCTTTTCATTTTCATAGTTTGTCATATTAAAAGAATCAAATGATATCAAACACATTATAAAACTTATCCCAAGACCCTAAATCCAAATATAAAAACCCTAATTCATAAAATATAAATTTTAACGCTAAAAATACAAAATACCTTAAAGAAATCTTAAAAATATCTACCTTCCTTAAAAGGCCATAGCCTATAATCATGGTACACACATTTTTTCTCACAAAAGATACCCATTGCCAAATAGATAACCATAATGAATAGATACATTTGATTAAATAAATATTCAATACCAATAGACATATATTCATAATAAATTTTCACTTATTTTCAAAGTGTTTGATCCATAAGGAATATATTTCTAAAATGTGGATATACAAGTTATAGATAATGAGAGTCTATTTCTCTAAGTTTGCTTTACAACTTTCCATTGATCCCTTTCTTTTATTAATCTTCTATATTTAACTTTAATAATTTGTGTTTACACGATTGAAATTTCCAACCACTATATAAAGATTATTGTATAGCTTCGACTACATAAGTGTGGAGAACTACTAAATTACATATTCTCATTATAGCACTTCGAAGAAAGTCACCCCTCACCTCTTTGTAGTAAAAAATGATGCTCTAATATCAAGAGTTAAGAAACAAGATAAATGTTAAAATATAAATAAAAAGTAGATAATTCCAACTAACTCGTTAAAGTAGTATGTGATTAATTGTTCATGTAATATGAAAAATTATGTTGAAATTCATATTAAATATTCCTCGACCTAAAATATCTTTAACCTTGTAGTGATAAAAATATTATTATATAATATAATTCACCCAACTTCTCAATTTAAAAATATTTTGATAACATAAAAATAGTTCAAAATAATAAAGAAATACATAGCACCTTCATTCTATGGATCCTGTTTAAAAAAAGATAAGGAAACAAATAATTTAACCAATCAACAACTAAGAAAATCGTGATCTTGACAAAAATCTAATGTCCCCAAAACTAAACTCTAATACACTTAAAATAGATGTAACAAATACATCTTTTAACCCATAAGAAAGGTAGATGTACATTTCTAATTTTCATTTAATAACTCTTATGACCATACTTGTATTGTTTGCCAACTATAAATACCCTTTTAAATGCTATTACAATAATAATTAAGATTTCTAAAATGTGATCATTAATGAAAGAACACATACAAAATAAATAAAATTTCAAGATTAATATCCCTATCTTATTAGTTCCTGTCAAGGCAAATATTATTGCCTTCATTCAATTTTATGAGGTCATACTTGTAGTATTTTTCAACTATAAACCCTTTTAAATGTCATTACAATAATATTCAAGATTTCTCAAGAGTGATTAATAATTTTACTAATGACAGAATACATACAAAATACATAAAATTTCAAGATTTATATCTAGTTCCTACCAAGGTGAATAAACTTTTGAATTCATTCAATTTTAATTTTCCATTAGTTTAACCAATTATTGCAAAGAATTAAAATTGTTGGACAAATTTTCTATAATCTATGTTTAATTTTTATTTGAAATGAATTTAAAAATTCATTTTTCCTTCTTTTTATTGGTCCATACAAAGAAATTGATCATCTTGGGAGCTTGCAAGATCACTTGTAATCTGCATTATATGAAGAAATTGATCATTAAATTTAGTGTGACAACATACATTAAGCAAAATATTAAATCTAGGAATTGTCAGTCAATTCTAATATTTAACACTTTTAAACTTAAAAGTATAAGCTTAGTGTGTGTGATTAAAGTCGTTCTTGATTATTCTAATAGAATTGATATTTCAACATTTTGAAACATCCAGTCTCTATGACAGTGGACAAGCAACATATTCCAGTAGATAAAGACATTTTAGGATCATTTTAGGATCCAAATGTCATGGGATTAGCGACCAAGCAGAGACGAGTGCTTACCAAACACATATGTAAATGTAATAAAAATAATTAAGCTGTGCATTTAGTTCAATTTTTTAAAAGAAAGAACAAATGTAGATATGTTAACAACCTTCTATAAAATAGTACAAGTGATCGAAAGATCTTCCAAAATCTGCGCCAAAACTGAATGAAAAGACAATTGGTACAAGAAATACCAAAAATGGGTATAAAGACAACAAATCCATATTGTACACCACTTTGGGGGCTTGAGAGCTTCTTACAAGCCAGAATTTTATGTTTGTTGTACACCATGCGTAATAAGTTTACTCATGATTGAGCCTTCATAATACTTGATGTTTCAAATAATGTTGTCCTAACCCTACACTGGATAAAACTAAGATGCCATTGCAGGTCTTGACAGATTTATGATAGTAATGCTAATAAGCAATCAATAAATAATTAATTTATAAATATGATTTGCTACTATCAACTCTCTGTTAATTAGAATTCACTTGCTCCATAGGACTGAAGTTCAGTACATTCAATAACACTTATTACTTACATGCTAGGCTAACTAAGAGGCTAGCGAGAAAATCAAACTTAGAGACAAAGGGCATGGAAAAGAAGTATTAAACATGATAGCACAAGACAACATGAGTTTAGAACTTCAAAGTTATAAACACAACTTGCAATCCTCAAGGGTTGAAGCATATTCACAATGGCCACTTTCTTTTGGAGCGTTGTCATTAGGTACAAAACTTAAACAGGCAGTCTGTCCAAGTTTTGATCAGCTTTAAATCCCCACCAAAGACAAAAAGGTCACATGGAGCTAAGACAAAGATAAAGGCAATGACAACAATGGGAGCTTTGGAACATGGGATGACATCAAACTGCGTAGAAGTCATTTAGTTAAAGAGAGGTCACATGGTGCACGGACAGAGTAGATGGTCAAACAAATTGACTGATGTGAGACTTCATAAAAATGGATGTTGTTAGGGAAGAACATCAGTAGTTGAGCACCCTAACTTTGCTCTTCTCAAAATCTTACGTGGAAATTTCAAATCACTCTCAATTTTTTACAGTAGTTTACTTGGCAAATCCCTTCTTATAACTAAGCTTTCAACACCACATCATCAAGTATGGTGCCACATTAGCATGCTTTTTGCCAGGGTGTCCAAAAAAGCCCAAAAAAAAAGTGAGACCAATAAGCATGCAAAAGAGGCCCCAATAGGGGAAAGGACCCAGTAGTTGAGCGCATTCCAACTCTTGTGATAGAAGTTGTTGATTTAATACCCTCATACTTGTTGATTTAATGTCCAATTTTTGTACAACATTGCACCAATAGTTGTATGATAAGTACCAATAATTGAATGAAATATACCATTTGTTGTGAAAAGTAACCAAGATTTTCATGTGATGCCACATCAGCTATACAAGTATTTGATGGTGTGGCCTTGAAACCTTAGTTATAAGCAGGGGACTTGCCAAGTAAGTTGTACAACTACTGGGTCCTCTCCTCTTGTTGTGCAGCTGATACGGCATCACCTGATTGGTTACTTTTTACAATATTAGTACATTTCCTAACAACTATTGGTACATTTCCTAACAAAAATTGATATTTTATGTTTCAAACAATAGGTTTTATTTGTTCAATTTTCAGAACAAAAGGTATCAACAACCCTCACAACAATTGGTACATGCTCAACTATTGGTGCTCTTCTTCTACTGTCTGCATAACACAAAAGTACCGTTTTAGAACCAAAATAGCTATAACCCATAAAATTGTCTGTGTAGCTTGTTGGCTAAATATATACAAATTATTAACACATAACACTACTAATAACAGTTTGGGTCATGTGTCATGGTGTGATTGCTAATGAAATTATATTGAATTTAGAGAATCTATATATCATTATCTTACAATTATAGAAAATTTAGGAAAAATGTGTATCATTATAATAATAATATAGATATTTTAATGAAGACATATATTAGTACCATTTAATTATAAGAATTTTAGATAAAACATGTGTCATTGACATAATTAGTATTTTAGAGTTAAGGGTTTAAGTGTTTAATCACACATGCAAATGTTAGATGAGAAAAAATTCAATGTAACCATTGATTCATATTTAAACAAAATAATAATAATTTCTCTAGTTATACATTCATCTCACTCTTGCCCCCTCTATCTCTTCTATTTCTTTCTTTGAATCTTTGATCTCCCTTTCTATCTGTATCTCATTATCTACATCTATCACTTATTCACTCCATCCCTCCCCTATCTATCTTTCTCTCTCCTCCTCTATCTATATACCTACCTACCTCTCTCTTCTCTTTAAATATCCCTTCTATATCTTTACCTTTCTCTCTCTCCTATCTCCCCCTCTCTCATTATCTCTCTAGTTCTCCATATCCACTTTTAACGTCTTTCCTTCTTTCATCTTTATCTCTCTTATTACATTCCTTATATACTTCCCCTTTTTTATATATCTTATTATCTCTCTCATCACATCCCTTGTTTTATATATCTTATTATCTCTCTAGTTCTCCGTTCCACTTTTAACATCTTTTCCTCTTTACATATTTATCTCTCTCATTGCATTCCTAATTAACCATTAAAATAATAATAATAATAATAACCCATTATATCTTGGAAGACTTTTAGTCAACCTCCTCATAAGTAATTTAAAAATAATTACCCATTAATTTTAAATTTTCTTAAATTTAAAGCTTCGTTACTACCATGTAATGTGAACAAAAGAAACTCTTTTATCTTCTTTTTTTAATGATATTAATTTTTTTTCAAATTGGATACAGAAATTAAAGCAATAATTACATCAGATTTTCAGGTAAAAACTCAGTAAGGTAACAGAGCTGGCATGAAAGCAGTCTCCAGAAATACTGGAGCAGAAGATAAGGATGTCCAAAACTATACAATAACAGAAATAATCACAAAAAATATCAGGAATACTTGTATGGCTTTGAGAAGAAATTACTGTATATATTATGACCCTGCAATCTCAACTAATCCTTATCAAAATTTCATTAACAAGAATGTTCCACACCATAAGTCTATGAAAACATTTTATGAAATAGACACTACTCATAATTGGGCACTGAAACAAAAACGGTTATATATTTAATATCCAAGAAAAGGTACAAGTAATGCTTTATATTCCAGAAATGCCACGACACTCTCATAATAATACCCAAATCCGAAACATAAAACTCTCACACAGTCCGATTCTCATATTCTAAGCGCTGCCAATGTCAATGCTTTTAACGTCGCCGCCATTTGCAGCATCAGGTTGTGTTTTGGGAGCGTTCACAGTCAAAACCCCGTTCTCCAGCTTTGCCGAAATGCCGTCCAAATTCACATTTTCAGGCAGACGGAATTGCCTCATAAATCCCGCTCGACCGCTCCACACGGTGCCACTGATCCGTCTTTTCCTCCTGTTCTTTGTGCCTCTCACCGCTTATTCGCAGAGTATTCTTCTCCACTAAATCGATTTTCAGATCCTCTTTCCTCAGTCCTGCAATCACCAAAACAAAATTTAAATCTTTAAGACACCGCTGTACTTGAAATAATAAACCCTGGAAAGAGGGTGCAAAGGGATTAATAATTTACCAGGCAAATCGGCGGTGAAGACATGAGCTTCAGGGGTTTCCTTCCAGTCGACCCTTGTGTTGGCCACGGCCATGGCATCCCTTGAAAATGAAGAGGCCGCTGTGGGCACACTGAAATCCATGGCATCCCACACGCGAGGAATTGGAAGCCACGGATCGAAGAGGTTGTTCTCCCATGGCTCCCAAGCGCTGATGCCCCTTCCGAAAAATGGAGTCAAAGCCATACTTTTCGCAATTAAAGAAGTCGAAAATTACAGAGCTTGCAGACGAGTAGAATGCTTCTGATTATCTTGATGATGATCCATGAGAAAGATTGGTTTCAATTTATACATGAGATGAGAGGGTTCGAGAGAGAAGGAGATTTGGGACGAAGATTTGAGACTGGTCTGAACTATTCTCGATAGTTCTAGTAAGTTAGAGGGAATAAGTTCGTTACGGTGGCTCCCAAAAGAGGATTTTATTTTATTTTTATCTCCAAAATGCTTTCCGAAATTTTGGGTGTGTCAAGCGTGTTACCTTTGAAATTATATATATTTGAGTAGAAAATATAAAATGGGGGAAATCGGAAAACTAACAAATTTGCAGAATTTATTTTTACAGGAAAACAGAAAATTATTAAAAAAATTAAAAACTGTACCTTTTAATTATTATTATTAGAAAATAGAAGAAGGGGAAAGTTGAAAAATTAACATAGTACAAAATCCAATATTGAACTTGCCCTCTAACATAGTACAAAATCCAATATAAAATCCAAGGTGAATACCAATACCATCCAATTTCAAACCCAAAAGCTCATTTTCAATTATGTGACATTCTAGATTTGCACATATTCTTTGGTCATAGAGCTAACTACTGTCCTTTTCACTTTCTTATAATGGAAAATACACTTGTCTAAGTTATCAATTATCAATTATCAATTATCATTAATTAATCTAATCTTGCTTGTATGTTTTTGGATTCGATTGTATATGGGTTTTTTATCATCAATGTTTTAGATCACACTCCAAGATCACTCATCTTCGAATTATCTCATGTCGTTGATGGATCATGGAGTGTTATCTATAACGTTGATGATAAAAAAATCCATACACAATCAAATTAAAAAACATACAAGCAACATTTACATGGATTGTGGAAATCTACTATCATTAACCTGATCTTATTTGTACTTATTTGTATGCTTTGTATTTGATTAGCTTAGGTTCAACCTTAAAACACTATAATTTTATCTTGGTGATCTTGATCACTCCTACATAACCTATTTTGCTTCAAATGTTTCTTACTTATTTACAATAAATTATGAAATCTCATTTTTAAATATGAAAATGTGTAATATTTTCTTGCTTCATTACTTTTAAATTGTTTTATCTTTTTCTATTAGGGTTTTTGAGCTTTATTGGGGAATCTCTTTTACCCACCCTTCAACAACACATTAGGGTTTCACTTTCAAATATGATATATCACTAATATTTATAATTTTATAATATCCCAATAAATAGGCCCAAATTTTTAGGATACATAATAGGGCCTTGCTACCAAAATTGTAATTTATATGAAAAATGACAATATTTAAGTGGGGAAAAAAGTTTATTGAACTTTAAAATGACATAGGACCCATATAAGTTTAAAATGATATAAGATAAGGGGCACACTCAAATAAGGTCCCAAATAGGAAAGTGTTGATGTATTAGTGAAATAGAATAAATTAAATTGAATTAAGTATTAATTCAATGCAATAAAAGGTCCTATAATACATAGAAGAATGAAAAAATTAAAATAAGTGTTAGGAGAGTGTGAAATTGAACTCGTTAATTAAAGGAGTACAATTTATGACACTACAACAATATATTCATTAAAAAGACTTATATATTAGAGATCTTACTATTTTTTAGTGCTAAAAGTGCTTCATCTATTTTGAGTAGCATATCTACTTCATGTCTCTTGGTTCAAAGGGGTTGATGTGGATTGGAAGAGAGTTCATTTTGAAATTTGAGAGTTAATATTTAAATTTCATATTTATATATGTATAAAATTTGATTTTGTGCACCAAATGGTGAGTCTTGTATAAAAGTACTTCAAGATTCAATATCTCATTATTAATTTTTTTTAAAATGAGTTAATTGAACATTATCTAGAAGAGAAGAAATTTTACTTGCTAAAACTAATGATATATAATTATGATAGGTAGAGAATATGTTTTCATTGAAGAACAAAATTCTATTTGGTTTAGGATAAGAACTTGTACATGTTGCATAAAATTTGTGAGCTACCAATTACTTACTAGAGAAAAGTTGGGTAATTGATCAGGGAATTTATCAAGATACTTCATGGGGAAGTTTACATCATGATCCCTAATTTCTATTCAGTAAGATTTCTGTAGCAATATAGGGAGCTACCCCCATATTGGTAGTACTTATTTATATAAAAAATAAAATAAAAAAATTGTGATCTTACAACACAATGAGTAAGCATACATCTGAAACAAAAGTCCTCCTTTGACTAAATAACCACAAGCAATGGGATCTCATTTGTCAAAATAATCTAAGAGTCGAACTTGGCTCACTTGTGTTTCTGAGGGTTTGAACCTTGATGGATGACATAAACAAAAGAATGTAACATCATCCTCACTAATTAGACTATAAACCTTTAACAATTATATATATATATATATATATATATATATATAAACCTTGATGTTTTATATATATATATATAACTATTAAAAATACATGTCCCATTAATGTATACCACTCAATTAAATATGAATGACACTTTACAATATATTTATTAATACTTTACTATGTATCTATTGATACTTTATTAAGACAATTAAAAAATTATATTTTATCCATAAATTATAATATTTCAAACCTCAATTATTGAATCCATATTCAGAAGACATTATGAACTACGAAAGAATCTTTCTTCCTTTCTTTTTTAAACCAATCAAACTCCACTAGCCTATTTTCCCACGCCATATTTTCAATATAAAAGTAATCTGACGACAAGAGTAAGGATGATCGTCATCACAAACAGATGGGGAGATTTATGCCACATAACTCATTCGCCACTTCCATTGAACACGTATTCTTCATCATACTAGTCTGGGGCCCGATTGAAATGGAGAAAGAAGCAAAATATATCTACTCATATTCCAATACTTTCTTTATGAGCAAATGCAATCATTCTGTTTAAATTTGATCCACTGTTAGGCCAGAGCATAAGAAATGGATTCAGCTCTCAAAGTTTCGAGTTGGGCTGGATTCAGCTCTCAAAGTTTCGAGCATGCCCAACTAGGGCAATCCTCCCCTTAAAACTTTCAATGTGCGAGAGATTGCAAGAGAACAACCCCAAACTGTACCAGAAAGGTACATGAGATCAGAGGAAGAGAGACCCGGAACACTAACAAAACTTCCTGGTCAGTTGAGCATCCCAGTGATTGACATGACCAATCTCTCCCAAGGAGGATTTCACAGGAAAGAAGAGATCTGTAAAATTGCCAAGGCTTGTGAAGAATGGGGTTTCTTTCAGGTATATGAGGATAATTTACTGAACATACCCACTAATCAAGTATGCATTTATCTTATATTATTACTAATGGGTGTCTTTTTAATTCAATTTCCTTAATGTATAGTAATCAAATAGGCTAATTACTAGCAATGGGTATTAGTTTTGATACAATTTCCTCAATGCCCATGAATCCAATAGGCTTCTATATTGTGTTACTACTAATGGGTATCTTGTTTATTTTACAGGTTGTAAATCATGACATCCCTCACTCTCTGATGGATGATATAAAGAGAGTTGGGAAGGAGTTTTTCCATCTTCCATTAGAGGAGAAAAATGTGGACTTAGAGATTTTCAGGGCTATGGGCAGATCTTTGTTGTGTCAGAGGATCAAAAGCTGGATTGGGGCGATTTGTTGGGTTTAATAATAAGTCCTCCACGGAGCAGGAATTTGAGTTTGTGGCCAGCTGTGCCGGCTGATTTCAGGTATGTCATGCCCTTTCTTGCTTCAAAATTCATTCACAATGTGTATTGGCAATAGATGAGTTACATGGGAAATTGAAAATAGTACTTAACTGGTATACATATTTTATAAATGATTCTATCTAGAGATATTATATTAATTTTAGTTTTTTAGATGTTTATATTAAATCCACCACATAAATTAGGTTTCCTGTCATATCTTCCTTCTCACCGTGTATCTATGATATAAATTAGAGATGTATTTCATGATAACTCTCTGATGATCATGTATATAAAAAACTATGACCAGAACAGATAGGAACAATTGCAGTCAAATGCTATAAACAACAATTTCAAACTCAAAACATTTAGTCTAAACAAAGACTCTCTGTTCACACACATAGCTTGATTTCATAATTAAATTCCAATCAAATGCCAAAATAAACACACATTACAAACTGCAAATGTCTTTTAATGTCTTTTAATGGCTTTTCAACTCAAACTTTTTCTCTTACGCATTCCTCTGTGCCAGTTTGGCTGCCTCTTCTCTATCGCAGAATGGATTTTCAACACACAACTTTTTCTCTTACGCATTCCTCTGTGCTAGTTTGGCTGCCTCCTCTCTATCGTAGCCCCCTGGTGCAGAGGCACCTAAAGTACAAGAGATAAATGAGTTTAAGAGTTCTTATATCATGTATTAAAATATATTTGATTCATTTGTGATGTATTTGAGTCTAAATGTAAGGCTATGTGAAGCCATTTATATGACATTGTTAATATTGTTATGTTAAGGTTCTAGTTTGATCAAGAAGACAAAAATATGAAAGAATGTCTAATAAAGGCTAAAAATCATGTAAAAGGTCTTAAATATGTTATTTGGACATGTCTAGGGTGATTTTACAAAGTGTGGAGTCATTTTTATTAAGTGTCATAAAAGTTTTCAAAATGCATAGAAATTGTAAAGCATGAAACAATGCAAAAAGGCATTAAAAGTTGTCAAAAGGAAGATGAAAGGTCATAAGGGTGGTTAAGTGGTTTCTAACTACCTAAATATGTATAAATATGATGTATTGGTCAAACCAAAACATATTGGAGAGAATAGAGAAAGAGGAGAACATTTTGGAGCAATTGAGTGAATTTGAATCTCTTATTTTGATTGGTTTTTTTTGTTAAGTTGTTGTTTCCAGGCCATGTACGGTCTAGAAACCCTGTAATATAGTAATGGTTAGATAGTATATTGAATCCTCTTTCCTATACTTTTGGTTTGATCAATTTTTATTAACTATGGAGGAAGTTATGAGATTTTTCGTGAAAGTTAGTATTTGCAGATTCAGGATTTCTGAGAACAGTCATAGTGAAATGCGTGGTAAGAACGCATATGGAAGATTCAAGAACTCTAATTATATTCATTGGAAATATATTTGAGTAATATTTCATTTCCTTTTGGTTTGGTTCAATTTCATGATGATTTGTGGAATCTATGACATTTTTAATGAAGACTGGTTTTAAACCCTCTTCAATGGAGTTGCAGGAAAAGAGTTGTGATGGTATAATTATTTATGATTGGTAAAAATAAATAGTTTACATATTCAAAAACTAGATTCATATATTCTTGAGATGGAATTGGTTTGGTATCATTTGAAATTGTTTTGAAAAAGATATATGATGCCCTAGGCAGGGGTTGGAGTTTTAAATCTGGATTATGACAGAGACATGGATCAGAATTTATAGTCTGAAAAATAATTGTTTGGGGAATCAAATGAGATTATCAGACCTTAAGATTTTATAAGATGATAGATAATGTAGCTATCTACAAACTTTTTATTTTCCAGAAATTTTGGTTTGGAGTTTTGGTTGGTCAAATAATTCAATCTTTAAAGACTGTCTTGAAGACAGCAATGTTGTGGTTTTCTTTATAAGTTGCCTTTGTTCAAAGATATTATTGAATGAATGTTGAAAGGATCATAAAGGATCCTATTGATCATTTGGTTTGTAAGATGCTCTGCATCAAATTGGTTTGATCAATTTTTATTAACTATGATAGTGTCTGCAATCAATGTTCTTCTTTTGGCCTCTGTATTTCTTCCCCATGCTGCCACGCCTTCCTCCACTTTCTTCCCTTATTAAATAAGTGTGCAGTATTTTTACTTATTTGGGCCGATGCATAGTGATAGTCCCTATCAGCGTGGTCACTTCTGGCGACAAAAGATAGAATTGTGAAAGAGGTCAAACAGAAAATTGAGCATGCAAGCAAGTGAACAGCAGCTTGTAGAAGATAACTATGATTCTATGTGTTTGTAATAAAATTTAGAATTGTTTTGTTTTGAGAGCTTGTATGTTGCAATCTAGGTCTTGTTTAGAATGTAGAGTGAGTTTTGTGTTTCTGTGATTGGGTGTTTGAAGCAGAGTAGGTTGTTCTTTTCTCTTACATCATTTAAGGTCATTCAGGTTTAAATCATACATATTAAGCTTACACTTTCAGATTTAAAAGTGTTAAACATATAAAGTTGACTGACATTTTCTAGTTATGATGTGTGATCATATTAAGAATACACTTCTAGACTTAAAAATGTTAAACACTCAAAATTGACTAATCCCCTGAACAACCAAAACTTGATAAAAAATCTCTTAAAAATGTAATCAACAAGACACAAAGTTCAGATTCTCTTGAAATGTCACTGACAATACTTGTATGTGCATTCTACCACATATTAGCCCTATCAGCAAGATGTTAAATGCATCGCTTTGTTTTTCCATTATTGCATTGCAATTTCATGTGGTTGCCTCCACTTATAGCAATACTTGTAGTTGTCACCTTTATATTGCTAATAGTTTGATTCATAACAGTATGACTGTAATTTATTTTCTTTCAAAATATGATGTTGTTTCTTGTTTATACTCGAGTACGATTAACAACCACAACAGATGGCCCTCCATAGAGTTGAACACTATTCCAGAATTTTGGAAACAGATACATTACAAATAAGTCCCGGGAAAAATACTGTTTTAATTCACAGGCATCAAAATCAAATATTAAAACCTAGCATTTACACTAATAGTATGTAATGAAATTTCTCTCTTGTGGAACTTGTAGGCATATTGTGGATGAATACAACAAAGAGATTAAAAGTCTTGCTGTGCAGCTGCTGAGTTTAATTGCAGAAACTTTACATCTAAAAACTGATTACTTTGAGCAATCATTTGGAAACACCTATTGAAAGATGCGGATGAATTACTATCCACCATGTCCAAAACCAGATCATGTTCTAGGCCTCAGCCCACATGCAGATGGATCTGGCATCACACTATTGTTGCAGGATGACGAAGTTGAAGGATTGCACATCCGAAAGGATGATAAATGGGTGGCTATTCAACCAATTCCTTATGCTCTAGTAGTTAACATTGGCTTCTTCTTAGAGGTAAATCTCTGTTCCAAATTTAATTTCAAACTAATGCATATAGTTTGTAAACTTAATTGGGTTTAGCTCCAGTATTAGATATATTTGGTATCTAACGGCTTGAATTGTGAGGAGAGTTGCGTGATATGATTCTTCTTCTCCCTCCATTTATACAAACCCAGCAATTCATTGCCAAAATAAACAGTACCGTTGATCAATACAATAGAAATTTAGGTTGGTTGAGAAAAACTGTATTTCAATAAAAGGTTTGAATAGAATTAAATTACATGGATGCAACACTATATGAGATTTGAAAGGATGTAACACAATAAACCCATTATGTTGTATTACATAATCAGACATAACCCATTGGGCTTCATCTAAGTGCAAAATGAATCATATGTTGCATTGAAAGCTCACTTGTACATATATACTTTACCAGTACTATGGGTAACTCAAATCTAGTTCAAGGAGAAAGTATTATAAAGCTAAGTCAGAAATCTAACTAAGGAAATGAAAGTCACCAGAATAATTGGAACTTTTTGACCTGTAACTCCCTGCAATGTTAATGCAGGTGATGTCAAATGGAAGATACAGAAGCATCGAGCATAGAGCAGTAACAAGCAAAGAGAATGCCAGACTATCTATTGCCATTTTTTACAGTCCAGGATTTGATGCAGAGATCAGTCCTGCACTGGAACTGATTGACGAAAATCATCCCTGCTTGTTCAAGAAATTTATACATGAAGATTTTATTAGACACTACATGTCTCATAAGATTGAAGGAAAAAAAGCATTATATGAATATGCAGGTATAACAGCGAATGGCAGAAAATAATATGGATCGAACATTGAATGCATAACGTACATAAGCAGCAATCGCTAATATGTGTTTGTATATGGATATTTTACATGTGTGACGAGGAATGAATTCTGGTGTGGACTGTCCTTTCATTGTCAGAGAGCACAAAAGATGTTAATTTTTTTCTTAATTTCCAGCATGAAAGACAGATACATTCATTTCATCATATCAATTTCAAATTTTGATAGTGTAAAAATGATTTGAATGTGTTTCCTTTTTACAGTGTGCTTTCCTGCTTTCTTTTAAATAAGTTTCTGTAACGGTAACATGGAGTAGAAGAATAATTTTGTGGATACGTCAAGTTTCCGCACCTTTGTCATATCGCTAGACATGAATATGAACAATTTTTATAAAATTTGTTATATAAATATTTGTAAAATTTATGAAATTAACAAATTTTATATAAATATTTGTAAAATTTATGAAATTTTTGTATGTAATTATTTTGTAAAAATTTGTGTAAAAAGTGTTGGTGTAAATAATTATTCATGATGGATATTATTACACTTACTTAAGTTTACTTAAGATAATGCATTTCATAGTAGTTTGGATATGAGACACTTGGGTGTTTGTGCCACATTGGGATAGTGTGTGTAGGAGAAATTCCACCTCTTATGGTGTTGATCTTGTTATTACACTATCATATCCACTTATTGTGGAGTGATAATTCCACCTTCGGTGGGTGATCCACCTCATGTGGAATATTATATTATTTCTCCTACCTACCCACACCTATTTCCTACCTACCCTTGTTTCTTATTGAGCCACATGTCATATTTGTGTGCTCATACATATCCCTAGCCTTGCCTATATAAGCAGGCTCATCTACATTGTATGCAAGTTGTTGATCATTTTCTATTGATGAGAATACAGTTCATTCTTATCCTATATTGTGTCTCTATCTTGTACATTTCATTGACCTCTTGATCTTGGCAAAATCCAACATGGTATCAGAGCTATTGGGGCTTCATTGATTCATCTTGAAGAGGCATTATTGCGACGTCAAGAGGCAGATTTGAGGAGCATCATCATTTGGAGGCATCCTAGACCAGATTCGACCTCTCCATTGCGTCCAGAAGGCCCTTTCCATGAATTTTGGTTATAAAGTTGGCCTATTTTGGTGAGAAAAAAAATTTCTCCATTTTTGCCCTATTCGTACGGATTTTCGAAATATAATTATTTTTTTTTCGAAAAAAATTTCATTTTTCTGAAAATTTGTTTTCAAAAAATTCAAAAATAAAATAAAAAATCAAAAAAAATTGAAAAAAATTTCGATCAAAAAAAAAGGGAGAAAAATAAAAAAAAAAAACATTTGTTTGGGGGTCCGCAGACCCCCGTACCCCCATAACCCGCAGGTCGCAGGTGTACCTGTGTGCAGAGAACGTACCTGTCACGTCACGTCACGTGCCCATCGAGCTGCAGACCGTACTCTGCACTGTCCTCGCCGCCGCCCAAGCTCACGTCCCGCCGGCTACCACAGCACGCTGCTCTGGCCTCGGCTCCTCCGCCCAGCGGCGCCCGCCACGACCGCCGCCCTCGGCACCGCGCCCGCTACCTCCTCCTGGCGCCTCCCCAGCTCCTCCCGTCCGCGGTCTCTGCCTCTCCTCCCGGCGTCCACTCTTCGGCGCCGTGCAGCTCCTCTCTTCCGCTACCACTCCTCTGCTCCGCACAACCCCGCCGCCACCAGCGGCTCCTCTCAGGCATCCTCCGCCACGCGGACTCCAGGCCGGCGAATCCACGCCCGCCACGTGGCAGGAGGCCACTAGCCCGTGGACATAAACACAGACACGTCGATTTTCCGTACATCGCCACGTAGATTTTCGTACACCTAGTCATCTGCCACGCGGCTTGTCCAGTCAGCAAATCCATACAGTACAGACCGTACAGTCAGCAGGCTGAGTCATCCGTTCGTACAGTACGGACATCCAGTCAGCAGAGGGTGAAGTTTTTGCGACGGTCATACGGCCGTCAAATTTAATCGCGTGACTTATTGACGTCAGCGCCACATCAGCAGGGTTTGAAAATTTTTGGACCCCCTCTCATTTGCATTTTTGATTTTGCAGTTCAACTTCAAATGGCCATAACTTGCTCATTTTTGCTCCTTTTTGGGTGCAATTTTTTTTGAAATGGGCTAGAATTTCGTGCTCTCCGCAGTGGTGAAAGAATTTTTTGATTTTGGTGCATGGATTTTTCAGAAAATGCAGTTTTTGGTGACTATCCCTGAGTAATCCCAGTTTTTGCAACTTCAGAGGCTTCGTTTGGGGTCATCCGACCTCCTTTTTAGGTGCCGTTTTTTTTGAAAGTGCGTATTTTTTCATCTAATTTCACATCATGCTATCAGATTGATGTCATTGTAAGTATAAATTGTACTTTCAGATCTTGGCCATTTTTGGCTCTCTTGGTACTTGTATATTTTCTTGAATCTCAGTTAGATTCATTGCACTATTGATTGAAGTCTCTTGTATCTCATTTGAGAAGTTTTAAAATTTGCATCATAAGTCCACTTTGTCTTGTTTTGCAAGTGGCTCATTGTAATCGCACTAAGTATAAAGTGCCAAAATCATCACTTTAGGGGGGGTACTTTGATTGATTGAATTTGGGGGGTGTCTCTTGTGCTTTTGTGCTCTTGTGTTCCTTCCTTTTTGCTGCTATGGGTTCTTCTAAGTTTCCTCTCTTAACTCCACACAACTATGCTACTTGGAAAATTGATGCATGGAGTAAACTTATGGAAAAAGGACTCACTCATTACATTGATGGAACTATTGTTGCTCCAGCTGATCCTAAGGCTGATCCAGTTGGTCACTTAGATTGGCTCACTAAAAATATCATGGCAATTGGTACCTTAAGAAAGTATGTATCAAAGGATCTCATATTTCATATTGAGAAATGTACTCTAATCAAGAATGCTTGGCAAAAGTTTCAAGACTTGTATGGTCAAGTTGATGAGATTAGGGGATATCAAATTGATAGTGATCTCACCATGTTAGATCCCAAGAACTTTGATACTATACAAGATTATGTCACTAAGGCAAATGAGTTGAGGGCACAACTCAAAGATTGTGGCATTGATAAGAAGGATACTCAATTGATATTCAACTTGATAGGCAAGCTTCCACAAGAATATGCAGCATTTGTTTCTAGTTTCCAAACCCATAGGATGACAATAGGTTCAAGCTACAAAATGCCTACATTTGATGCTTTCAATGAAATGTTGATGATGGAACAAACTAAGTTGATAAGCATGGGCATTCTTAAGGCTTCTTCTAAGTCTCAAGCATTAGTGGCAAATCAAGGAAACAAAGGAAATCAAGGAAAGGACAACTCAAACAAGAAGAAATGGCAATCAAAGCCTAAGGAAAAAGTACAATCTTCTCCACAACAAGGAGATTCATCCTCTTCCAAGAGAGATAACTCACCAAAGAGAGAGAGACCTACTTGTGCTTATTGTAAAAAGATTGGTCATGAGGAACATCGTTGCCATACTAAGAAGATTGATGAGCTCACACATATCATCAAAAAGCATAACATTGATTTGCCTAAAGTCTACAAAAAGGATGATTCATCAACTTCCACTTCCTCACATTCAAAAGGAAAAGGGCAAGCATTCATGGCTTCTACAAGTGGAAAGACTCACTCTTTTGGAACAAGAAAAGGAAAAGCTCTATGTCCTACTATCAGTCATGATTCAGAGAGATGACTTCTAGATTCAGGGGCTTCTCATCATATGGCATCTTCACAGTCTATGTTCTCTACATTTGAGCCTTGCACCATGCCACAGATTTTGATGGGCAATCATACATACATGGATGTGATTGGGAAAGGATCTATTGACATTGGGGATAACTCCTTCAATGATGTGTTGTGTGTACCCCACTTGACAAACAATCTCCTTTCTATCTATCAAATCACACATGGCGCAACTAAGAGAGTTGTGGAGTTCACACCTGACTCAGTTTTTATTAGAGACATGGAGACTAGAGCTATCATTTCAACTGGGGTGGTTGATCATGCATCTCGGTTATACTCCTTTTCAGATTTTGTTGATGATGATGATTTCACATTTGATGATTCTACACATGATGATCACACTTATTGTGATGGTTCAGATTTTGAGGAGAACTTTGGACACTTGAACATGGGGATTCTCACATGTAACCCCGTTCTTGAGTCTTGTATTTCATCTCCTCATATTGATATCACATCACCTATTGCACCTGATGATGCAGATAGTGCGACAGTTTTGCCTTCATGTGATTCAGTGCAGCAGGATATACATTGTCTTCCAGCTTCAGATTCATGGGATGATTACTTGACAGATATTGCAGGTTTGTTTGTGGAATCCTACATTGCAGATTTGGGAGACATCATTGATGACATTCATCTTCTCTTTGATGAAGATGATCCTTCTTCGATTGTTGCGAGGGCACACTCTGACCCTCTTGTTCATTCTCTACATGATCATTCTTTCAAGGTTGACATGATTGTGGATACTTATGTACAGCAGTTGGAGGAGGTCTCTTTATGCTTTGAGGAGACACATGAGTCTTTGGATATTGTTCTACATCCATCTCCACTAGATGTTGGAGTTCCTTTTTCAACAGTGTGGCACAGTTTACCACCTTTGGAGGGGGTATCTTTCAACATCGACATGGGGACACTTGAGCAGTTTTCAGAGATTCCTTTCATCATGAGTTTTCTTCATACATCTTCCCTTCATGATTGGGGAGACTTCATGGATACACCTTTGGTTTTGTTTCTTCCTAAGGGGAGGAATGTTGTTCGACGTTCATGGAGCAGTTTCTTCATACATCGAGCTTCTATCATTGGTGCAGATTCTTCATTGAGGGAGGATCACAGTTTGACTTCTCTTCTTCTCTCATATGGGGGGGACTTTTTCCTCACATGGGGTTTTGTTCCTCACATACTTCTTTGAGAGTTCTCTTGTATAGCTTTCATCTCTCTTTTGGGGGAGGGTTTTTTCCCATTGGGTTTTTCTCTCTTTCCCCACTTTGTGAGAGATTTCATTGCATTGGTTTGCATGCATTTGCATTTGTTCATGGGTACCTAACATGGCCTCGTAGCTGGGACCCATCTTGCATTGCTTAGTTGCATTATAGACTTAAGTGCATTCCCCTAAGTTGCACTAAGGGGGGGTGTTGGTGTAAATAATTATTCATCATGGATATTATTACACTTACTTAAGTTTACTTAGGATAATGCATGTCATAGTAGTTTGGATATGAGACACTTGGGTGTTTGTGCCACATTGGGATAGTGTGTGTAGGAGAAATTCCACCTCTTATGGTGTTGATCTTGTTATTACACTATCATATCCACTTATTGTGGAGTGATAATTCCACCTTCGGTGGGTGATCCACCTCATGTGGAATATTATATTATTTCTCCTACCTACCCACACCTATTTCCTACCTACCCTTGTTTCTTATTGAGCCACATGTCATATTTGTGTGCTCATACATATCCCTAGCCTTGCCTATATAAGCAGGCTTATCTACATTGTATGCAAGTTGTTGATCATTTTCTATTGATGAGAATACAGTTTATTCTTATCCTATATTGTGTCTCTATCTTGTACATTTCATTGACCTCTTGATCTTGGCAAAATCCAACAAAAAGTATATAAATTATTTTTCAAAAAAAATAATAATAAACAAACGAAACAAAATTGTAAACATACAAAAAAACTTTTAAAATTTAATATAGTTCAGTGGTTCTATCCACTTTTATCAAAAAAAAAAAAGTTGTAAACATACAAACTTTTAATTTAAAAAAAATTGAAAAAAAATAAAATAAAAACTTGGCACTGCATTAAAGGGTTTGAACTTCGACCTCTAGCTAGCTCTTCAAACTCGAAGTTGATTGATTATCTGATCTTTTTGTCATCGAGCAAAAACAATGATGTTATCGACCAAACAAACTAGTGATGTCGTTAACTTGCTACCTTAGGTGCAACATTTATAAAAATCACAGCAGACAAATTTTACACCTTTTCATGCGACATTTTTACACATTTTCACACCATTTAGATTTTTGTGACAATCCATGATTTTTTCTTGATTAATCCCACATTTGTTTTGCAATTTATTAGCAAAAGATCGTTGAAAAACGTTTGACCAATTTGATGCGATTTTTCTTGGAAATTATCAGCAAGCTTCTTGATTGCGGATTAATCATGATTGCTCGCAATGTTTTCCAAATATTTTTGCTTCTATCATTGGTTGACTCCTTAAGGAACCTCTCTTAAGAAAATATAAATAAAATTAAATATATGTAGGGTTGATTTATGGGGTATTTTAAAATAAATTAATATTGTTTTGCAGCCTACCTTTGTGAATAATTGTCTCGTAAAGAGGTATGAATAAGGTATTTAAAGACATAAAGTGGAGGGAAAAGAGGGGCAACATGGAAGTGCAAAAAAAGAATTAAGTTAAGAATTTATTAGTAGTAGAAAATGATTATAGCTAAAAAATGAGTTATTTACATCAACCTGAAATTAGCATCGAAGAAGAGAGAATAGATATTTTAAATCAACAATGGACCAAGTGGATCAAACAACAAGAAAGACAAAAAGTGGATTGCTAGATTAAAGAAGAGATATGACATTCATCATCGAACCATTAAGAAGACTAACCAATCCATTCAAGAAAGCATCGAACTTCATAACTGATTTCATAATTACTCTTCAAGGGATAATCAATAGACTTTGATATGTGTTTGGTATGATGAATAATGCATAGAACAATTATCTCGTTCATTTGTTATCATGTCTTCCACTTAATAATATGTAGGAATTATAAGTAATTAATATATTGCTTCTAATATATATATGTAACCTGTATAATAAATTATATTATGGATTCCTTTAATACTTATATAACCAACAATTCCATTATGAATGGAGAATAAAATATCATGTTAAGGAGGCAACAACACTAAGTTTCATCAAGCACGCTAACCTCGAGTAGGGCCAGGAGGCCGAATGACTGGGTATTCATTTCATGCTCTTGGGCTTGATGGGAAGGGATATTCTCAAGGTGCCTTATATGATTTTTTGAGGGACTCCATAGTATGGATTGGTTGATTGTTGAAAGATGATGAAGGAAACATGGATAGGGGTTGCAAATATAAGCATTCCACTAGGTAGACCACTCCATGTTGGATGTCCAATGTGCCTACCACTTAAAGCCAAGAGGGTGAGTGTTTTCTCTTGTGCTTAGTGTGAGTTTTCTTCAAGACGATCCTATCATGTTCCTTCATTAAAACCCTATTGTGATCGAATTCTAGATAATAAATATAGATATGGCTTATCTAATGAATTAGGAAGTAATTATATTTGGGTATGTGCACCAAGATGTGGTACCAAAAGGGGGTCTTAAGATGTCACTGACGACAAATTGAACATAGTTACACTCCAAATTAGAAGAAGCAGCAAGAACAAGAGTCAAATTACTCCAAGTATACTTTCTAAACTACTAATTTGTTTTGAAAATGGTTCAGATTAAGGGTTTGAAAAAGGAGGGCCATGAAAAGTGGTCATGTTTTTATACAAAAAATATAATGTAGCATTCTAATGCAAACTATTTGGTGCTCGCCCTATTTTGTGCACACCAAATGTTATGCATTTACAAATTGTAGGAGAGGTTTTGAAAGGGCAAATGTTCCAAACCCAATCCTCGAAGAATAATATATACCTAAAATATAAAATTTAAGAATAAGTCGCATTTTAATGTCCTTTTTCTTTCTTATACATTTTTAGAATTAGTCAAATTATTTTCAGACTTAATCAAATTTCAGTAATTAGCATGCTCCTATTAGCATTATTTATCTATATATCTCACTCTCTTTATCTTCCCCAAACTCTAGACCTATTTCTCTCCCTCTCTTGTTTCTCTCACCTATCTCTCCACCTCTAGGTATATCCCACTCTCTCTACCTCTCATTTCTTCTTTACCACCATTTTTATCCTTGTCTCCCTCCCTCTCTCTTCTTCTCTCTCACTCTCTTATTGTTTCTTTCCCTCCCTCTCCATTCTCTTAATCACTACCTATTTGTTCCATCCTCTCTCTCCTCATATCTAGATCTCTCCCTCTCTCCCTCCCTATATCATTATCCACCTCTCTCCTGCTCTAGGTTTCTCACCTATCTATTTGTTCACTCTCTAGTTCTCTCCCTCCCTCTCCATCTTTATCTCCCTCCCCCCTTACCCCTATACATTTATGAACTCTCTCCTTCTCTTCTCTCTCTCCCCAAACCTATCTATCTCCTCATTCCATAGGTCTCTCACTCCCTCCATGTCTACTTCTCCATCCATCCCCTCATACTCTTCTCTTTGTTCTTCTATATCTTCTCTTCTCGCTCCCTCCCCTCTCTAGGTCTCTCCCTTCCTTTCTTCTCCTCTCCCTCTCTATCTCCCTCCCCCACTCTCTCTCTTATTATCTATCCCTCTCTTAATTATCTCTCTCCATTATCTAGGTCATCACCTCTCCAATCCACCCTCTCTCTCCCCTCTCTAGGATTTTCCCTTCCTTCCTCTCCACTTGTCTACCTCTGCATATAGGTCTCGTTGCCTATCTCACTCCTCTCTTGCTCTCTAGGTTTCTCGCCTCTCTTTACCCCTCTAGGTATCTCACCTATCTATATGTCCATTTTATAATTCTCTCCCTCCCTCTCTACCTCTCTCTCCTTCCCCCTTAACCCTATCCCTTTATGAACTCCCTCCTTCTCTTCTCTCTCTTTCCTAACCTCTTTGTCTCCTCCTTCCATAGGTCTCTCACTCTCTCCATGTCTACCCACATGGAATACATAATATTTCAATATTGAGTCATAGCTTTTTTATAAGAAACTTCTCCACTTTTGGATGACTTTAGGACTAGGCTTCTTCTTTTTGAACGGATGGTAGACGGACTTCTTGATATGTTTGAGTGACTTAAGGATATGATGCATTTAAAATTAGATCTGATCATTGATGTGTTTTTGTCAATCTTGTAAACTTTTCTCTTAGCAAGAGATATCAAACAATAACACATTGGCCAAGCATAACGCTTGAGAAAGCATGAGATCTAGGAGGGCCTAAATTAGCCCAATTATTACATAACTATTTTTAGCATTTCAAATCACTTGAAAACATACAACTTATGCTATAAAGTTGTTGATATCTGCTAAGGCCCTTTACTATAAATAACAATACCTCAAATAAAGTAGACATATAGAGATATGATGACACTGGCTCCCCCACCATGATATAGGCACACCAAATCTCTTACCTTAAAGATTCAAAAACCTTTTAACCAAGGAATTTTGTGTCTCGCAATGAAGGGTTAGCTTTGGGATATGATCCACATTTTCTGAATTAGTAAATATGGGGTTTTGGCCTTCTAGAACAAAGGTGTTTAGTTAGAAGGAGGCCAACTAGCACCTATGTGCACCAAGGCAACTGTACTTTGAGTATGAAACTCATTTTAGATTGACAAGAACAACAAAAGCTAATACCAGCAAGCTATGACTTTTGTCTCACCTTTTTTTTTATATAGCAGGCCAAATTAAAGTACCGCTTGAGTCATTCCCTCTCACAGATGCAAGATACCAGGAGGCAGGATCGCTATTAAAATACTGTGCTTTCTCTTACACCCACTAAAGGAGAGATGTACCTCCAAAAAATTATGTGATTTTGTACAGATTGCACAAATGTGCCAATCACAATAGACACTTGTTCTTTTTAATGCCTCATCACAAAATGTGAGTTCTTTTTAAAACCAATTTGTATCAAAAATGACAATGTGATTTTTCTTTTTAAAACCCAAGAATGGCAAAGTATTTGTTCTTTTTAAACCATTTGTTGCACAAAGTAAAAGTGACTATCCTACAAAATTTTTGCCTCATGGTAGTATCCTGTTGGTATAGTGCCTCCATTTTATTATCTTTGTTAAGTATATGGACATCATTGTAATGTGCTTGAAACTACGAATCCTAATTGAGTTCATTATGTAATTCTGACTCATGGCAATATCTTGTTGTTTTAGTGCCACCAATTTTTTTACCTTTGTTAAGTATATGGATATCATTGTAATAGGCATGTGATGGTGGTTTGTAATATAATTTTATTTAATTCCTTTGTGTGGGTAGTTCTACATAGTTGAATGGATTAATCATCTCTTGTATAAGTCAATGAATGAAGTCATCTTGTATTAGGAATCATTGTGTACCCTTTCTTGAACTTGTTATATGGACATGTTATCAAAGTACGTGTCATATCCTTGTAGTCATAACTTCCCACTAGTAAAAATAATGCTCTATGTGAGTTTAACCCTTGAATTAAATGTATGTCATGTGAATGTGGTAGAGATTCCTTTTGCATATGTCTTATTGCATAACAACTGGCTACATTGCATCAATTATAAATGCCTACATGTTCAATGAATGTGCAGTTGCATGTAGTGATGCTTGAATTGTTGCATATTATTGAAGTCATGGATGACTAATCTGAGTGGTGTGTTTGGATATGTTTTCCAATGAACCTAGGATGTTTCATTCTTCAATGACATGTATCTTTTTATTCCACCTATGTGACTAGTGTTAGTCACCCAGTTATGACATGAAAGTGTTACAAGTTTGATGACTTATTTTTAATCATTTATGAATTTTTTTCTTATGATGTATGGACTAGCATTGTATCTCTTTTAAGTTTTCTTATGATCATATTAGACACCAACTCTTTCCTCTGTTTATTTTGTGATATTTTTTGTCACACTTGTACAAATTTCCCAATTAGAGTTATACAATGAAAAAGGTGATCCCTTGACTCATGTGAAGACATATCAAACTTTTTGTAGTGATTTCTCTCACAATCAAAGACTTGTGGAAAAATTATTTACTAAAACCTTTAGTGAAAAGCCTTGCAATGGTATTGTTATTTATATCCTTATTCTATTACTTGTTTTAAAAAACTGACTAATTATTTCATTCAACAAATCAAAAAAACATTGGTCCCATGATTACTTTATATTTTTTGTTCGAATGAGTTGGAATGTGAAAACATACCACTTTGATATTTTCTCAAGTTAGGATTAAGGTGCTCTACTTCTTCTTATACATGCTCAACTAATTCATCTTGCTCAAAACTCTTATTTGAAATCTCTTCTTCTTCTCCATTATGTAACCCATAATTGTATTGAACACATGCATCTTCCTATTTTTTTACTTTTTAATTATAGAAGATCTAAATAATGTTCCAAACTTTCTAAAAATAACATCTCTAGAATAAATTATATTCTATATTATGTGGATTAAAAATCTTATAACCATTCACATTCTTACCATTGTATATGTATTAATTGAAAATATTATATAGTATACATATGTTGTTGTATCCAATTTATTTTATTCTTCCTTAGGAACATGAACATAAGTTGCACAACCAAATACCCTTAAACGTGATTCAACATAAGTTTTTTTACCTATCCACTCTTCATAAGGAATTTTATCAACAAGAGTTGTATAAGGAGATTAATTTACTCTATAATAAGTATTAATCACAACCTCTCAGGTCAAAGTATCAACCCAACTATATACCAATTAATATAATTCTATCTCTTTCCATTAATGTTTGGTTGTTTCTCTTTATAGCCCTTTTTCTGTGGTATGTAGGGAGTTGTATTTTACCAAACAAATACCTACATATTTACAAAACTTATCAAATTAATTAGAACAATATTTGCTACCATTTCCAAATCTCAATACCTTTATTTTATTATTTTATTAATTTTTAACTAGAGTTTTAAATTCATTAAAGTTAAAGAAAAAATCTAGTTTAAAATCCATAAAATAAACTCATACATATATAGAGGTATCATGAATGAATATAATATTATAGAAATGTTTTCCCATATAACCCACATCCATTATACCATATACATTGGAATGAAGATCTCTAAAAACCTCTTTGTTCTATATCTTCCAATATGAAATGAAGATATATTCTACTTGCCTAACACATAGTGTTCAAAAAAATAAAATTGACTATAAGGGAAATTAGAAAAAAACATCAACCATATTTTTTATTAATCATGGTCCAAAGATTTTTTTTTACTAAAGTGCCTAATCATGTAATTTTTGAATTGCTAATTACTTTTATAAAATTAAAAAAAGTGTACGCTTTAACACAAAATAAAAGTGCCAACTTGAAATCCTATATAAACCACCAAATTTCCTTTCACCAAATTTCAAACAAACTTGTCATGCCACAAGCAATCCAAAATCATTTGAACTAGTTATAGAAATTAAATTTAGTACAAATCTTGAAATATACAAAACATCAATAAGAATTTTGACTTATCAATCACTTAAATACAACCATATCTTCCTACATTCGACACTATTATGCAAGTTATTATTGCTTGAATACAATTATCCCCTATAATAAGCATGGTCGAAAGTAATAATTTATTCTAGAAGGAGTCATATGATATGAAAATCATTATTCATTCAAATATGGCTCATTAAAAATAGTATTAACATAAATAAATAATTCAAACTTATCACCATTAGAGGATTTTTTAGTGAAGGGATCATAAGTTTTTCTTATTCCTACACTCCTTTGCATGTATCCATTTTCCACAATTTCAACACTTCACTTTACTATTTCTTGTGATCTTAGAACAACATCAAAATCTCTCTCTCTCTCTCTCTCTCTCTCTCTCTCTCTCTCTCTCTCTCTCTCTCTCTCTCTCTCTCTCTCTCTCTCTCTCTCTCTCTCTCTCTCTCTCTCTCTCTCTCTCTCTCTCTCTCTCTCTCTCTCTCTCTCTCTCTCTCTCTCTCTCTCTCTCTCTCTCTCTCTCTCTCTCTCTCTCTCTCCGCCCGTCCTCTCTCTCTCACACACACACACACAAAAGAAAAAAGAAAAAAATGTAATGCATCCTTTCAACACTCTTTTATAAATTTTCTCCTTATTTCCTTTATAATAAAAAGTAGAAACAAGGGCATCCAACTTTGGATCTATCATATATCCACTTAGAAGAAGAATTAGATATTGCCACGATTCAAGAAAATAGATAAGTGAAAAAATACATTTATCCTCTTCTTTAAGCTTAACATTAATGGATCCCATCTAGCTCGAAATCAAACAAAATGAATTTAAATTATTTGCAACAAAGTAATATAATTCCCTCTTCAAATAAAATTTATTTACCAAAATTTAATTTTGTTAGATCTTACTGATCATTTCCCATAGAAGATGTGTATATGCTTCCTCAAATTTATTCGACTATAGGATATAATCTATAAGACATAAATAGATTACCCCTCTTGTCTTTTTATATATTTTCTTCTAATGATCATTTTACATCATAAGTTCAATTGATTGATCTCGTAAGATGTTATTCTCCCCCAAATTTCAACTTGGTTACAAATATCCATTGCTAAGGCTAGGGATTTCAAAATAGAATTATGGTTATTTTGACCAACAACATTTTTATTTTTTCCATTATCTATCTCTTGCATGAGTCACTCAAATGGCCAAATCTCTTATTGATCTAACAAAAAAATCTTGCATTTTCATACTCAATGATTTGGTTCTACAAGAAAAATCTCTATTTTAGAGTCATATTGGAAGGAAAAGGCATGTTAATAACCACATTAGCACAAATCTTGGCAAACCCTAGTCTCGAATTTTGTTGGGTTACTTTATTAACAACAAAAAATAGCCAAAATAATTAGCAATGCCTTGAAATAAATTGAAATTACAAAACTCCAAAGGAAGTCTTGGTAGGTGAATCTAAGTTGGAGCCACTAAACTCTAACTCCCATTTACATAAGGAGAGGAATTTTTTTATTTATTTTTATCAAAATCCCAATGTCCACCAGTAAGCACCTTAAATAGGTCTTCATAAACCATAAAACTAAAAAGGAATATACCATTAGCCATCGCACTAATATTGAAACTACCCTTGAGCTTCCAAATAGCATCTGCCCATTTCCTAACTTGATCAACATTGGGACAAAAGGTAAGAAACTTACTAATAAGGGACAATTGTAGCCTATAAATCACCTCATCTATTAGATCATTAGGAACCATAACCTCTAGCCCTTCTATAACACATGAGACCTTTAAGGGATCCAAAACCTAGATTCACCATATTTGAGGATCTAACACCCATCGACTTTTTTACATAAGACATGGAGGGGAGACAAGAGACATGCTTGGATCCTTGCTATTAATTTCCAGAGAGGATGTGGCCTTGTTCACCCTTTCTCCTTCCTTAGGTACCACTAAAGCAAATACATTAGATGGGAAAGCCATAGGCCCCTCCCCACTTAATAGCTCCATAACCCAAACCCTCAGATAGTCTTCAAAATTTTGAAATTGCAAAGGACAAAAGCTCATTTTTGGTCATTTTATTTCTAAGGAATTTAAATCCAAGAGTTGTTATATTTATCACCATGTTTAAATTTGACAAGTTTTATTTTCATATTGACGTAGAATACGTCTCAAACTCATATTGATAAGTACAATTATAATCATCACTCTAACATAATATTACAAAATTTAGTTTGCTCATATTTTTTTCTTATAGAACCTAAATAACTCATTAGAGTTTTAAGGCGTTGCTCCTTATGTGGCTATACATTTAACATAGAACTTAGTATAGATAAGTATAATTAAAAATAATAAGGAAATTTTAAGAGGGCATTCATAATATCTCCTAAGATTGATACATTTGCATATATTTAAGAAAATATTTATTTCTCCACAAAAGAAAGATTATTTCTTTATTATGCATTTAAATAAAGAAGTATTTAACCATGTTTTCCTATCAATACATTACTCTCTCTCAAAAAAAACATTTACCCTTATATCAAATTTTAGTTAAGTTGACTTATTCTCCCCTCCTATATATATGAATTTATGTATATCCCAATTCAAGGTGCATTTTATTTAAACCCAACAAGCTTAAATTAGACCCATTGTTATAGTTCATCTAAATGAGCTCCTTCCAAAATTTTATCATATTTTGATCAACAAAACCTCAATGCTAACAAACCTGCATTTCATAAAGGAGTTATTCACATCAACTATCCCTAAGCAATAATTCTTAATATCATACTTGTAAATTTTCAAATGAGTGGAAGTGAGAGATGTGGTAGTGGAGGTTCTAGGGTTTCTTCAAGGGAGGAGGATGCCAACTCTGAAGACGATGGAGATGACGAGGCATAAATTGTTGAAGGGATGGTCTATCTAGGTGAATTGTTGTTCGGTGCCTATGTTGTGTTGGGGGTGGAATGAAAGCCCCTACCTTTCGTGAGGTTGTGGGATTTGGTGCTTTCTTCTTTGGGTTCTACAATAGTTATTGGTGTTCTCTCCTTCTGACAGGGTTTTTTCACTGCTTTTGTGATGAGGTGGGAGGAGGGTGTCGGAGCTTGTGATCTTTACTATATTATGACCGCAGTTTGTGTTCCTATGTTAGGTTCTCTTCTCCATGTGGATATTGGTGTGGGTATGGCCTAGGCCAGGAGTGGAGGGGTGGATGGTGCTAAGAATGGGTTTGATGGAGATGTTGAGGGTGGTGTTTGTGGCTTTTCCCCCTCTTCTCCCCTCTTCATTCTCTCCCTTGCTATCCTTGGCAGGCGTTGGGTGCTTGGTGCAGAGCGTTTCTCGGTCTTGGTTTTGTGCAATTGTTTTGGTGGGAGTCATTGACTCTGGTGTGAGTAGATCAGCAGTTCTCTCCGTGTTTCATCCTTGGTTTAGGTTTCTTTTCTTCTTCTCCCTATTTTCTCGGATCTCTGTCAAAGGTGGGTTTCCCTCTTATAGAGGTGGAGTGGTTGCTTGTGTGTTGGGTTGTGAGAGGATTGTATGGACAATTGGTCTGCTCTCCTCCTTGTCTTATTGAGGTGGCCCTTTCTCGTATTGAGGTGGAGACTAGGTGTGAGAGAGTGGTTTGGCTTTTGTTGGTTGTGAGAGGACTTTTTGGGCCATTGGTCTGGTTTCCTCCTTGTCCTATTGAGGTGACTCTTTCTCCTATTGATGTGGAGAGAAGGGGTTAGGGTGCTTTTTAGTTGCTAATGTTTGTGTTGCTGGTTGAGGTTTTCTATCAATTCTTTCATGGTGTTATTCACATAAGGGTTTGGGTTCCCTATCAAAATGTAGTTTCCTAGATTGTTTTGTGGGTTGAGGGAGCCTGTAAAAACCCCTGTGGTTTATTATGTAAAAGGTTTCGGGTGCCTTTCGAAAACCCCATTTCCCATATTATACTTTTAGGTTGTATTGTTGTGGTTTGGGCCTTGTCTGGATGTGGGAGCCTTGTAAAACCCACATTCATGGTTGAGAGAGCCTAGAAAAACTCTATTGTATTTGTTTCTATCAAGGGATTGCGGATGATGGTAGTTTTCAAGGGCCTAGTTTGGCTAATATATTTTTTTGTTAGGCTTGGGTCTTGTGATATTTTGTGATCCAAAGATTCTGTTATAGGTTATGGGGGCCTGGGAAAACCCTTCTTGGTGGTTGAGGGTGCTTAACAATCCCATGTTCTCTATTTTTATGAGGTCTATTGTTTGTTGACCCAAATTCATTCCTTGTTCTAACCTATTTTGTAATGTCTTTCTTTTGATGTTTGGTCAGTGTTGGTTGGTTGTGGTTGTGTTGATTGCTAGTTAATTTTTATTGCAGTCATTGGTTCTTGGGCTCTAGATGCTCATAAGTCCAGAAGGTTTCAGATCCTTTATGAAACATACGGTTCGTTGACAAGTAGTCTTGTTCATTATTTGATGGTAGCTCTCTGATTGTAAGGGTTTTGGGGTCCCTTCAAAACCTGTTTTATTCTAATAAAAAAAAATTCTTAATATCATAGAAACTTTAAACAACTACAAATCTATTCAAATAACAAATATGATCTTTTGAATTTAGGTTTCTTTCTTGAGATCTATACTAACCCTCTTGAATAAGCATTCAAAAAATTATAATCTTAGTATCTAATCTATCTCTTGGAATCAATTAAAGATGTATTTCTTAGTATCAAACTATTTTATCTATCTAACACAACAATGGTGACACACATTATATTATATTTTAATAATTAATAATGCATGTGAATGGTACCCAACATGATCTTATATTCTTGAAGACAACCCTGTGAAGAATTGACACTATAATACTATCAATTGCACCTTGGTGTGCAATGGGTACACCGAAGATGTGTGAAAAGGCAATTGGGAAATTTTTGATGTTCTTATTACATATGTCTGTGTAGTACATGAGGCTACTTGGGGACATTTAGCAAATGATTTTTTTACAATAAAGTTCTTAATGGACAAATGATAGCTACAAATAAATTGTGCATCTACTTACAATGATCCTAACATGGTTGAAGCAATGCCTCTAAATGAGAAAGATAATCAAGATCCATTATCAATAGACTCATGGTATGTTTGCAATAGGAAGATCAGAAGATAAATGGATGTATAGGGATAGAATTTAGAGGATGTGTTTGGGGTGAGGGGAGTGTGAGAGAGAGAGCTATAGAGGGGTAAGGAGATAGAGGTGGGAGATATAGATGGAGATGAAGATGGAGATAGAGAGGGATAGGGATATGGGAAGGAAAGGGAGATAGATAAAAATGAAAGAGATGAAGATAGAGAGGGGGGTGGGAAGGAGAGATAGAAAGATAGAGATAGGAAATGTTGTATGAAGAGAGGTAGAAATTGGGAGATATGTAGGGGCAAATAGAGAGAATTAGAGATAGACAATAGAGATGAAGAGAGAGAGAAATAAATTAACAAAAAGATAGAGAGAAAAGGAGAAAAAGAGTGAGAGATAGAGATATGTGGGAAGAGAAAGAGATAGGTAGAGGTAGAGAGCTAGATAGTGGGGGGGAGAGAGAGAGAGAGAGAGAGAGAGAGAGAGAGAGAGAGAGAGAGAGAGAGAGAGAGAGAGAGAGAGAGAGAGAGAGAGAGAGAGAGAGAGAGAGAGAGAGCTAGAGAGATTGGGATGGAAATAAATAAAGAGAGTAATAAAGAGGTAGAGATATAGAGCATGATTAGGAATGAATAAGAGAGAGATAGAGGTATATCATAATGAGATATAGACAAAGAGGGAGTGGAAAATATCTGGAGATAAAGATAAAGTGGGGAACAATAACAGAGAAAGAAGGTGACAAAAATAAATAATAGAGAGGTATAGTTGGGGGAAAGATAAAGAGATAGGGATAGATATAAAGATTATAAGTTAGAAAAAAAATGGGGAGAGGACTGTGTGGATATGAGTCAGAGATAGATATGGCGAGAGAGATATAGATGTAGAGGCAAATAGATATATAAATATAGAGAGAGAGGGATGAAGAGAAATGGAGAGAGGAGAGAGGAAATGTAGAGAGATGTATAAAGAGGTATTGGTAGGGAGATAGTAGAGAGATATAGAAAGAGGAGCATATAAGGATAGAAATGAGATATAGTGAGATAGATATAACTTGGGAAACATAGAGAGGTTGAGAGAGGTAAATTTAGAGAGAGAGAGTATGGAGAGATAAAAAGATAAGATATAGAAAGTGATATTTAGAGAGAGGTAGAGAGAGGTGGGTAGAGGAATATAGAATAGGAGACATAGAAGAGATTGAGTGAATAAGAGAAAAAGATGATGAGATATAGATAGGAAGGGAGAGGTGGAGATGGGAAGGTTGACATATAGAGAAAATAATAAGAGATAAAGAAGGTGATAAAGAAAAGTAATAGAGAGGGAAGGAGAGAAAGAGAGAGATAGAAGGAGAGAGGAAGAGGGTGAGGGAGAAGTATACATCAAAATATCACATTATATTGGATCACATTTTAAAGTTGTGTTTAGAGATAAAACTCACATACATAGAAATAACCCATACTTGTGAGCTCAATCCTTCATATAGTACATAAAATATTCTAGATTAGAGATAACATACAACTAAAGACAATATTTATAATTCTAAGACAATTTGGATTTCAATGTCACATCAAAATTAGTTTATTTCCAAATCTAAATTTAAGTAGCTTTCTTTTTCACATTTATTTTTTATGATAAATGTTTATTTTTTTTATTTCATAATATCTATGCTTAAAAATATAGTTAAGTCTAAAAAAAAATGTATGCTTAAAATTATAATTAGATCTAAATTGATTTCAACCCATATTGGTAGAGACTACAAGACATACTCCCTTGAAATAACATGTAACTTTATCAATATATTTGATTCCTTAATCATCTTAATCACCACATAATATTTCACATTTAAATGTCACTATAAGATTTCAAACTTGAATTTCTATCTTAAAGCCCATTATTTTATTAATTGATAGAATGATCATTAACATGGATTCAAAAGAAATTGAGAGGAAAGAAAATTCTCGACCATAAAATATAGTGATTTACAATTATTAATCTTTTCATTGATACCCAAGTTAATGCTTGTCAAATAAAATTCTCTTTCACTCAAAAAATAAACATCAAATATTCCATATTATAGTATAACACGACATGTTATATTAATTAGAAGTGATGTAATTAATTGGATTAATATTTTTATAGTACATGTGAATGGGCTATAATGGTTTCTTTAAAATTGTTTTGTAATTTTTACGCTAATATTTTTGGATCATATTGTGTCATGCATTATTGGGAGAAGAAGACTCTCCTCTATTAGACGATGTATCATAACAATTCATCTGCTAAATGATAGATTAGGTGAGATAAAAAACATATTCTCTTCTTAATGATAGATCATAAAGAATGTTACAAAATATTAATTTGAAAAAAGGCAATATAATTTTCTTCTAAATACCTCACAACTCAAAATTATAAAAGTTTATAATAAAAATTCAAATTCAAATAATATGAAATAACATCTTAATATTAAAACATATATTAAAAAAATATTTATATGATTTTTTATTTTTTTGGCTTGGTAAAACGCTGAAGCCAGAATTTTTATTAAATAATAAACAAAATTACGGTAGGAAAGAGAGAGAAGAGAAAACCTCCAACCTCGCCCTAGACATTAAGTCAAATAAACATTAAGTCAAATGTTTATTCTATTAGATTTAGCTTCGTATTAATTCTATTAGATTTTCACAATCTATGACAGTAAGGAAAACAGTTTTTGGATTTGATTGTATACAAGATTTTTAATCATCAACGTTTCTGATTACACTCTGTGACCCATCATTGAATGAGAGTTCAAAGAGATGAAAGATAGTAGATTGCAGACTAGGGGACAATATAAAGAGGGGAGAGTATGGAGGGAAGGAGAGGAGGGGTTGGCATGAAGACCAAGGATAGGAGGGTCAACAAAAAGGAGGGAAAATAAAAATAAAAACCCAAAAGAGAAGCCAAGAAAAAGTCAAACTATAAAAAAGACCACATAATGGAGAGCAAAGAAAGAAGGGCACCAAAGGAATAGGAGAAAACTGATTAAATAAAATAAATAGATCAAAATTATATATATGTGTATGTGTATATGTATATGTACATGTACATGTACACACACACACGTTTGTACATATATATACATATATATGTACATACATATTTATATATGTATGTATGTATGTATGTATATGTACATATATATGTATACATATATATGTGTGTGTGTGTGTGTGTACTTACTAAATATATACATATGTGTGTGTTCAAATATATACATATGCCTCTATGTATATATGAATGGATACGTGTGTGTGTGTGTGTGTGAACACACACCAAGGAAATCAAGAGAACAAAAAGATAGAAAAGAGGGGAATAGGAATCTCAAAGACTCTAGAAAGATTGGAACAAAATAAGCCAAAAAAAAAGAACAAAAATTATGCAAGATCTCTAAGATTCTTTCTAAAAAAGGTCTTTGTTGTACCTTCAAGCCCTCTTCAACGTTAAAAAACTACATCCCCTCTCTCAAAGATTTCGGGGAGCCTTTTAAATTATGGAATCTGCAAGGTGGTTTACTCTTGTGACACCCCCTATATTGGGGAAAGTTGTCATTTCTTTTGCACCAAAATCAAAGAACATTGTGTTGATATCAAGCACCAACATGTTCTTAAATCGACTTGGCTAAGCACTCCTTATCCACAAAGCATCATATATGTTTAGGAGAGACTAAAATCCTTTTTAAGGAGGACAACTTCTTTAAAAGGAAACTCATGGAGGTTATTGAAATTAGTAATCACCCCTCCAACCTTAATCATGATGAAGGTTGGATTTTGAGTCTCTCTTGGCAACCTTTGTTGTCTATCCTCAGGAGCCACCATCTTCCATTCTCTTGATCCTTCTTCTCTTTCCTTCTCATTAGGATTCCTTTCTCTTGTCCTTTGAGGCAGAAACCTAGTCAGCGAATGGGTTATTCTTCTTCTCCAGAGCTCAGTATTTCTAGACTTGGCATTTGTATGGGTTTCAAAGCTTAATTTCTCATAGTTAATATTTATAGTAAGTCAAGGGATACTTGAGAGGTAGTCAGATGCACAGTGGATGCAATTATTGACCCTTTGGTTCATACGAGATTGAAAAATAATGAGTAATTAAGGAGTTATGTCATTTTAATTATTAATAAAGTAATACTTTATTAATAATTAAACATTAAGCTTATTATAAAATAATATTATGATTACTCATTAAGTGAAGGGGTCAAGTTACATTAAAGGGGGCCATATATTTTAATTATTTTTGGATGCCTAACCCAAGGTCACTTGATTAAATTATGAAATGAATGAAAATTATAACATTTAAAGATTAAATGGTACTTTTTGGAGGAAATCAACCCCTCTTGGAGAATATAAAAGCTTTGATAAGAAGTAATTGATTCATTCTATTGTGCATCTTATTCATGAATTTTCTCTGCCAAAAGATCAAGCCAAGGGTTTATGTCTTCAGCCAGCCATTAGAGAGTGATAATTTTTTAGTGTTGTAGCCAATTGAGGTGGTGAATGCAGCATACAGAATAAATTCACTCAGAGATTTTATTTGTCTGAATTAAAGGATAATTTTAGTGAAAATCAATCAAATTGAGGGTCCATCTTATAGATGATCATAAGCTTGCAATGTCGTGATTGCTAACACACTTTTCAAACTGATTGATCTACTTTTACCAACCATTACTTGCAACATGGAGGGCAATTCTAGGTGAAGGGTGATTTTTCATAAGGGTTTAAAAATTCCAATTAAATTAAGGAGTGGACGCTATACTTGGGAGAAGACTTTGGCATCCATTTTGAGGGTTTTCATCTCAGATTCAAGGAGAATCAATTCATCCACAAGTTGCTTTTTACCAATAGAGACATTGAATAAGTTTGAACATCATTTTAGGGTATGCATGCAAGTGTAAAGCCTTCAAAATTTAATGAATAATAATGATATATGAATTCTTGTAATCATTACGCATTGTATCCCTTTTGTTTTTAGTTTGAGTATTTCTATGTTTCATTGCATTGCTTTTTATATCCAAAAATACAAAAAAAAAGACCAAAACTCCCATATTTCATCCAAGAATTTGAGAATAAGTGCCAAAGAGGACTGGAGGTCTTCACATTCTCTTCTTTTTTTTTTCTTGTTTGTTTGTATATATATATACTCTTTAGTTTTATTTATATTCTATTTTTCTTCTTTTTATTTGTTTATAGTATGTATGTACGTATAATTTTGATCTATTTATTTTATTTAATCGGTTTTCTCCTATTATTTTGGTTCCCTTCTTTCTTTTCTCTTCATTAGGTTGTCTTCTTTATAGTTTGACTTTTTCTTGGCTTCTCTTTTGTGTTTTAATTTTTTTTTCTTCCTTTTTGTTGACCCTCCTATCCTTGCTCTTCATGCCAACCCCTCCCTCCTTCCCTCCATAGTCTCTCCCCTCTTTATATTGTCCCTCCTAGTCTGCAACCTACTATCTTTCATATCCTTGAACAATCATTCATCCTAATGATGGATGATGGAGTGTGATCCAAAACATTAATGATTAAAAAACTTGAACATAATCAAATTTAGAAATTGTTTTCCTTAGCTTCGTATTTTCACGTCAAAGGCTCTCTTGTTTTGGAATGTTCATTCACAGAGTTGTTTTAGCTATCCGATATAGGACCACAAGCCTTAGGCTAAACCTCTTTGGCTAAGAGCCAAGGTCTACGAAATTTGTTTGAGGCATGATCCTAGCCATATCCCTTTGTGATGTTGGAGCCTTGCACTCACTATAACAAATACAAACTTTGTCTCAAAATTTTACATGACATAGGAGGGTTTTTAATTCAATGGTGTACATGTAGTAAATCTTTGGCTCTCGATTTGTCCACATTTTCTATGTTATCAAATTCTAGCTTCAACTACTTTACCCTCTAGTCAATTCATAGATTGTGTTCCCCCCTCTCTTCACTATTCATGAATAGATTATTTAGATATCCTTCTTCCTCCATCTCCAAGATGGTTCATATTTAAAACTCCTCAAGACTATGATAGTGTCATTTCTGCTTATCTCAAGCTTGGGATGATGGCTATATTTAACCTCCACAAAAGGTGTTAGTCCTTATTCTTCTTGTCACCATTTAATAATTACTTTTGCTTCCATAAATAAAATGTAACTAAAATATTGAAGGAAGATTCTCCAATACTTCAAACTTTAAATCCAAGAAATAATAAAATCATAAATATAATGACATTTACTCTAAATTTAATCAATCTATTTTAAAATGTCATTTATTATATTTGAAATATAGAAAGGTTCAGGGTTATGACAAGATAAAGGACTTAGGAAAGTGCAAATCAAATTCTTGGAATGGAGATACATAGAGATATAAATAATAATAAAATATGATTCTCACAAAAAGAACTTATGTGGAGAAGGATCTATAACACTCCATATGCATAATGCATAACTAGTTAGTACTCCATTTCCTATTCATATAAAATTATCTTCAGAATAGTGCCCTATCACAAAAGTAGAGATGACATAAATTTCTTATATACCATACTCATTAGCAATAGGTAGTCTTATGTTCATCATGGTGTGCACTAGAAGAAATATTGCACAAGAAATGGGAGTAGTTAGTTGTTACATGACAAATCTTGGTACTGATTATTAGACAATTGTGAAGTGAATTCTCAAGTATTTGAGGGAAATTTCAGATGCTAGTACTTGTTATAATGGGAGTAGTCTTCAATTTTATGGGTATGTGAATGTATATTTTGGTGGAGACAAAGATAAGAGAAAGTTCACTACATGTTATGTTTTCTCCTTAGTTGGAGGTGTTGTTAGTTGGCTATCAAGGTTGCAAATAGTGATAGTATTATATACTATTGGAGCTAATTATATGACAGAAATATAGGCTAGCAAAGAAACAAGATCTATCTTTATAGACTTTTGGGTGAATTATAGACTTTTGAAATATAGAAAGGTTTAGGGTTATGACAAGATAAAGGACTTAGGAAAGTGCAAATCAGATTCTTGGAATGGAGATACATAGAGATATAAATAATAATAAAATATGATTCTCACAAAAATAACTTATGTGGAGAAGGATCTATAACACTCCATATGCATAATGCATAACTAGTTAGTACTCCATTTCCCATTCAGATAAAATTATCTTCAGAATAGTGCCCTATCACAAAAGTAGAGATGACATAAATTTCTTATATACCATACTCATTAGCAATAGGTAGTCTTATGTTCATCATGGTGTGCACTAGAAGAAATATTGCACAAGAAATGGGAGTAGTTAGTTGTTACATGACAAATCTTGGTACTGATTATTAGACAATTGTGAAGTGAATTCTCAAGTATTTGAGGGAAATTTCAGATGCTACTACTTGTTATAATGGGAGTAGTCTTCAATTTAATGGGTATGTGAATGTATATTTTGGTGGAGACAAAGATAAGAGAAAGTTCACTACATGTTATGTTTTCTCCTTAGTTGGAGGTGTTGTTAGTTGGCTATCAAGGTTGCAAATAGTGATAGTATTATATACTATTGGAGCTAATTATATGATAGAAATATAGGCTAGCAAAGAAACAAGATCTATCTTTATAGACTTTTGGGTGAATTATAAATAAAACTGGTAACATGGTTATGCATTGTGATAGCCAAAGTATTTTACACTTAGCACAAAACTCAACATACTATTCCTAAATAAAGCACATTTGTATTCAATATCACTATGTATATGAGGTAGTGGAAGGATGACAAATATCACTAGCCAAGATACACATTGATATAAAACCAATAGATATTTTGATGAATCCCATTGGTAGAGAGAAGTTCATTTGGTGTTGAAAATCTCTACACTTTCATATTACTTGATGATTGACAACATTAGTATTGCTCTTTTAGAAGACCTGACTTATTCACAAGAAATGGATTTGACTTCAAGTGGGAGAATGTTAGAATATGGACTCAATTTTTTCATTGTTATTCTAGTAGTACAATGAATAGTTATCTTTGGGTACCACTAGTGTTATTCTAATAGTGATGAATAGTCAACATGGGGCAACAATAGTGTCTTAGGTTGCACCCAACATAGTTGGCCAAAGGCCTAAGTTTTAGGTTCAAGGCTTGAAGGCTAGGTTGTTGTAGGGGGCTAGCTATAACCCCCCTACTACACCAAATGCATTTTTTGATTGAGTTTGATTTGGAGACTTACTATTTTTAGAAATATTATGATATTATGGATTGAGAAGCTGGCCTTAACTAGGCCACTTGAGGAGGATTGACATGTACTTCTAAAGAAAACAAGTTAGGGATTATTATAGGTTATAGAAGGCACTTACAACTTTCTCATTGTAAATCTATTTAAGTAACATATTAGATGTAGCCACAAAATTTCTAGAAAATACATTAAAGAATATCTTATATAGAAGACAACAAAGTTGTAGATTGTGTTACAAATCTAAGGGTTCATTATGGATTAATTGAATATTTTAAATATATATAGAGCACAAATAGTTTTTATCCACAAACAAGTTATTATAATAACTTCAAAGTTCGAAACATTGTAAGAGAAACAACCAAATAAAAATGTTACAATTCAAGTACTCTTTCCCCTAGCATATAAATTATAATGAAATTAAGAAGTTCCAATTGTGGCAAGTAATTAAAGTTACCTAAAAATATGAATTCACAAAATCATTAAATATAACATGAAAGGGCATCTAACCTATATAATAGTACATATAATTCTCTCCATATAGTCTCCAAGTAGTGTGGATAACCACTTGCACTACAAAACCATCTTGAATATTGCATCATGCTACAAAGTTCCTAGATCAAATCTAGAACTACTAACAACATATGGATTAATACCAATCCATTTTCTACAATAAATCAACTTAACTCAACATTCGATTTGGAGTAAAAAAAATCCCTGATATTTTCTATCTTAGTAACCACTCATCTCGTAAGGTGATTTTTTGTTACTAAAATTTTAGTTGATAATCAACTAAAATTCTCATTAAGGAACCTATAGGTAGGGGTGGATACCTATCATTTATGGGATGAAAAATCTAAAAACTACCATCATTTGTAATTTTGTACTTTTCAAAAAAATTTAGTACAATGTTTTGTTTAATGCCTATCTTAAAATCATTTTCTAGCATTGTAGTGTTCTTTTTAAACCATGATTATTTGGGAAATTCAATTGGTGTAATCTAAAGATGATTTTATTCTACATCCTCTAACCATGTAATTTTTAGCTCAACTACAACACCATATTTGAACTTCATTGATGATTTTAATCTTTTGATTTTTAAATTGGCAAGACTTGGGGCACAAATACAAGACAACTATTATTATATGATTGTGTTTGAAAATATCAATGATTATGATAATTTCAAGTAATTATATAAGGAATCGTCCCAACCTTATACATAAAAAAATCTTAATAGTTTCGCATTTGTGTATAGGGGTAAGAGTACCAAGTGGGGGACCAAAAAGTTGCCCATTTTTTTTTTGTCCAAATGAAGCTATTTGGCATGTGCCAAATAAGACTCTCATCATATTTGGCATGCGCTAATAGGTTTGGTGTGCCAAACCTAAGATTTGGGAGTGCCAAATTCGACACTAGCCAAATGTCTAGCATTAGCAAATTGTTCTCTCTCTCTCTCTCTCTCTCTCTCTCTCTCTCTCTCTCTCTCTCTCTCTCTCTCTCTCTCTCTCCAAATAAGGATACGTACATAAAATATAGTTCATTTAATTATAAGTCACATTTTAATATGTATTTTTTCTTTCTTATAGTTTTTAAGTTAAATTTCATGCATATATTGGCTAGATGTTTGAGAGTGGTTTAAGATATCTAGGAGTTATAAGTTAAAGAGGTTTTTTGCCATATCTTCCTTCTCATTATTTGCCCATGATATAAATTAGAGGGGTGTTTCGTGGTATCTCTCTCATGACCATGTTTATAAAAACTTAAACACAAGTTATATATATTTAAAAGCTATTTTATTTTATTTACATTATGAAAGCAGGAAACTAGGGTCTCAATCCTTTATAGAGATATCATAGGGCAAGAAAAAATAGGTCCAAGCTGGACATAAACAACAAGAAACAACAGAATCAAAATAGGAACAATTGCAGCGCAGCTGCTATAAACAACAACAAACTAATGAAAGAGTTGGGATCCCTAGGGTCCCACTTAGACAATAGCAGGCCTAGAATAAGTTGGCCTCTCACCCAACACTCAAACATGAGTTTGTGGAAGTGATATAGGAAGACCTTTCTTCCTCCTTACAACAATCTAGGAGACATTAGCATTCAAATTCTCCAAACAAGGGGAAGAAAGGGGAATTCCCCCATGGAGAGCTTGTTAGCATGCAAGGAGAGAGGCATAGAACAATGAGGTGAAAGGTGACCATCCACCTAATGAGTAATTTGGAGATGGTTTTAAGCCAAGGGTAGATTGAGTTGTAAGATTGGGTTAGGAGGTTCTCCAATAGGGTCCAAAGAACACGTTAGGTCCATGCTAGAAGCAAATGACTTGTCATCTATCCTAAGACGAGTATTTTATTTACATTTTCTATGTTATTTTTGTTTATTTAAAGACTTATTTTATTTATTCAACAATTTTTTCATGGTTATGATTTTTTTTCAAATATTTGTTCACTAGGTTTTGGTTTTTATGAATTCAGTCATCCTTGTTTCCACTATGGAACACCTCTAGACTTATTAATATTCATATAATACTCATAATATCAGTAATATATGTGTGTATTGGTTGTATTTTAGTTTTCATGTGCACTATCACAACACAACGCATGTCTTGTTGCCATTGTAGAATGCCTCTCAACATAATTATTCACTCCAAATATTAAGTACGTAACTATAGCAATAGTGCCAATTTTTTATGAAAATTAATTCTTTTGATATTTGATAATGTTCATATAATACATAACTCATAATATTTACATAATATAATATTGTTTTTTATATTAAGTTATATCAAGTATTTTTTTTTATGTCTCTACAAATTTAGCTTATTCACCATCTCCTCTGAAACAAGGTTATCGAAACTACCACTACCAATAATAACTTTACAACACTTACCAACTACCTTACATCTTGTTTTGAACAAATTCCTCCTTTGTAAAGGCTCTCGATCATCTTTGGTGTGGCACAAAAATATCCTCATCACCAACAATCCTCCATCTTCTGATCTGTTAGCTGATCTAGTAGGTTCTTCCACCAATGCTGCTCTCTTATTGTTTTATGCCTTCTTGCATTAAAAATCACAATGTCCTTCTCCTCTGCATTTAAAGAAGGTTCCTTTAAACACTCTCTTATCCTGTCTTTTGTCTTCCTTTTCATAACCCTCATTCCGGTAACCCTCAGGTTCCCTTCTCTAGTAAATTTTTTTGTCATCCTTCCAGTGTGAACTACCATCTTTGTTAGCTTCCTTGTCTTTGTTTTGATATGCACCAGGTCCTCTACCTCTAGTATAGGTCCTTCCTCTTTGAAATATTCCTCCCTGAAATCTTCCTCCTCTACCTCTTTGCTTCTTCTCGTGTCTTTTTTTCAAATTCTCTTATGCTTTTAGAGCATATTGATAAGCTTCCTCAACACTCTACAACTTGATTAGACTAATTTCATCATTTATAGACATCCGCAACCAATTCAACTACCTAGCAACTTGTTCAATCTCATCATCAATATGTCTAGATCTGATATTCAACTCGTAGAATGCTTCAATATACTCCTTCACACTAGATTCCTTCTGCTTCAAATTCTGCAACTTCTGAAACATATTCACTTGATAATCAATGTGCATAAACTTTAATTTCAACTTGTTAACCATCTGTTCCGAAGATTTAATCTTCTCTTTACCTCTTCTCTGTCTATCTACCTGCAAATGTTCCCACCAAAGAGATGCATGTCCTTTCAACTTAGTGCAAGCATATCTTACCCTCCTATCTTCAGCGGTGCCTCCAAAATTAAAATACTTTTTCATCTGTGTGATCCAATCTAGTAATTCATCGAAATCCAACCTGCCATCATAATCTGATGGGTTGAAATTTGGTCTGGTACTCACTCTACACAATTCTATTATAAACCTTTCTTCATTCAGGCCATTTGTTGGTGGATTTTCTCCTTGTTCTCTAACTACTTCTTCTTTCTCAACATCACTCACATCTTCAACACGTTGACCTCTTCTCTAGGCCATTTCAACAGCCTTCAATCGGGTTGAAATTCCTTTTAAAATTTCCATCATAGGAGGGTTTGCATTTCCACGTGCTCCACCACCTCTAACATTTCCTCTTTGCGACATCATTACACTAGTCCTCTACAACTACAGGCCAGACCCGCAATCTGCCACCCCACAACAAAATTCTTATAGGACTCCGCAATCTCCAAAATGAAAACTCGCTCTGATACCACTTGGTGCAGTCACAATAGGAGAGTCCTCAAGGAGAATAGTCTAGACCATGCAACAAGAGTTACACAACAGAAATAACTCAATGTGATGGAGGCAATGTAGAAACAGACTGTATTATATCATGAAAATCAATTACAAATTGTTGGCAACATGCGGGCTTGCAAGATTCGATGCACTGACCTGATTACATACATGCTCAAATACAATATCCATGCTCAAGCAAGAATGCGAGCCAACCCTTGACCTCCTAACCTTCATATTTATCTTCTATGCTCTAATCACTCACTTCTATATGATTGCTTACATTTATTTATATGATCAAGGATGATCTGCATTGGCCCAAGATGAAACAATAGTCGATGAATCAAGATGTAATATGTAAACAACCAGGTCAGCCTTCGCCAAAGAGATCCCTCTAGAAAATCCATAGAATGCAGTGCGGACCTAAGGGAAGGTCCACCACAAGCCAAGGAATGTTGGAAACAATTAATTTGAGCTCCATAAGCTACAGAAATAATCTACAAGATTTGCCAAAAGAAAATAGGTCCAGGTGATTCCAGTGCTCTGAGCTAGAAAACTATCCCATATTTCAAAAGTGATAAATTGCCTGAAAAAGATCCAAACGTCCCGTGGACTTAGGATAAGGTAGATGAACATGTCCACAATCAAAATCAAGCTCCACGAGATCCAGTGATCAAATGCAAAGAAACGCGGAAAGAAATGTTGAACTGCAAAATAGGAAACAAACTGAAAGAAAATGTTTTTGGTTGATGCAAGATTGCCAAGAACCAAGGATGCTCTTGCATCACTAGAAAACACTAAATTACATTTTCTCATTATAGAACTTCCAAGAAAGTCACCCATCACCCCTCTACTAAAAATTGAGGCTCTAATACAAGAGTTAAGAAACAAGATAAATGTGAAAATATAAATAAAAAGTGACTAAATATAATTAACTAATTAAAGTAGTATGTCATTAATTGTTTATGTGATATTGAAGAATTATGTTGAAATTCATATTAAAAATTTCACAACCTAAAATATCTTTAAGTTTGTAGTGATAAAAAAATACTATATAATACATTTCATCTATCTCTTCAATTTGACAATGTTTCGATAGCATAAAACTAGTTCAATAGCACATAAAATGACATAGCGTCTCCATTCAATGCATCCAATTTATAAAAAGACAATGAAACAAATAATTTACCCAACCAACAACTAAAAAAACCATGATCTTGACAAAAATATAATGCCCCCAAAACCAAACAAATAATGCACTCAAAATAGACACCTAAATAAATATTTTAACCTATAAGAAATGTAGATGCACATTTCTAAGTTTTGTTTAATAACTTTAATGATCATACTTGCCATGTTTGTCAACTATAAATACTCTTTTAAATGTCATAAAAGACAATGAAACAAATAATTTACCTAATCAACAACTAAGAAAACCATGATCTTGACAAAAATCTAATAACCCCAAAACCAAACTACTAATGCACTCAAAATAGACATCATAAATACATCTTTTAACCCATAAGGAAGGTAAATTCACATTTCTAAGTTTGTTTAATAACTCTTACAATCGTACTTGCATTGTTTGAGAACTATAAATACCCTTTTAAATGTCACTACAATAATATTCAAGATTTTTCAAGAGTGATTAATAATTTCTCCAGTGACATAATACATACAAAATACATAAAATTTCAAGATCAATATTTCCATCTTATTAGTTCTTGCAAGGCAAGATGCTATTGCATTCATTCAATTTTATTATTTTTCTATTAGTTTAACCATTTATTCCAAAAAATTAAAATTGTTGGACAAAATTTTTATAGTTGCTGTTTATTTTTTATTTAAAATTATTATAAAAAAATATTTTTCTTTCTTCTCATTGGTCCATGCAACTATAAAATTCAAAAAAATTTACAAAAAAATAAATTCAAATACGATAAATTGAAGGAGATACTCACCTACAATTTTATCATTGTATTTATGTGTAATACAAGTATTTAAATATATATTTTTAAAAATATATACTCATAATAAATACAATAAACATCTTGTACTACATTTTTTACCAAATATATATTTTTTTTTTAATATTGTGATAAAAACTATTAAAACCAATTTTTAGTTAATAGAAAATATATAAAAGTTATAAAATTCACTCGATTGACATGTGTCCAAACAAATGAAAAATGACAATAAACTACCTTTATGAAATATGTTAGGGGAAGAGCACCAGTAGCCGTCATAGCTTACTTCGTGCACCCATAGATCCTAAACGATACATCGAATTTTGATTTTTTTTTTTGGTTGTCTTTGTATGCGACTTAACTTCTTAAACCTATTGATCTAGCTTTTGGGTAGTAACGATCCAATCTCTAGGGGTCGTTATGCGTCGAAAGGTCAAAAAGTGGTCATTTCAAAGTGTCGTCCAATACTTGACCTCTTTTACACCAATACTCGCACACCAAAAGGCCAATATCCATTTATAAACTACCTAAAAAGTAATATATTTTTCACCTTTTTATAAAACATAATTAACCTAAAAAAATTATCATATACATATAATTAAAAATATTATGAATATAAAAACTGTTTAAAATGGGTGGTCAAAAAACATTTTGACCACCCATAACCCCCTTCCCGCACAGGTATGGTGGCCCCACATGGCATGAACTCCCGCTATCTTTTTTGCCCTAAAAACTTAGGGAAATGAAGATTTTTAGTTGCATTTTCATCACTCACAACCTCGTCTCTCCGTCGACGGCCTCCTCTGCAACCTCTTCTTCACTTGCAACCTTGACCTCCTCTGCAACCTCCTCGTCAACTTGCTCCTAGGTAACGGTCACACTTCCTCCTTGCATATTGGATGTCCAATGATGGTTTTGCTCCTTCGCAACTGCATTATACTTTGTCTATGATGATTTCTTCGTATGCGGTTTAGGGTTTTGTTTCAATGCTCTGTTATAGTTTAATAATGTCGAAATCCTGACAGAGAATGGCAAAACAATTGAATATCTCTTCATTTACTTTGAAACCCCTTCATTATTTTTCATTTCATTTTTTGGTTGCGCTATTAAATGGTGTTTCTCTATTTATAATAGAGTCTCTTTGTTCATAATGTTGAAATCATTACAGTGAATGCAAAAAAAATTGATTATTGTTCATAATTGTTCAAAACCCCTTCAATATTTATCATTTTTTTTTATGGGTGCATTGTTAAATGGTGTCTCTTTGTTTATAATGTCGAAATCATTACAGTGAATGCGAAAATAATTGATTATTGTTCATAATTGTTTGAAATCCCTTCATTATTTATCATTTCTTTTTATGGGTGCGTTGTTAAATGGTGTCTCTCTATTTATAATGCCGAAATCATTACAGTGAATATGAAAATAATTGATTATTGTTCATAATTATTCGAAACCCCTTCATTATTTATCATTTCATTTTATGGGTGCACTATTAAATGGTGTCTCTCTGTTTATAATGTCGAAATCATTACAGTGAATGTGAAAATAATTTGATTATTGTTCATAATTGTTTGAAACCCCTTCATTATTTATGATTTCTTTTTATGAGTGCATTATTAAATGGTGTCTCTTTGTTTATAATGCCGAAATCATTACAGTGAATGCAAAAATAATTGATTATTGTTCATAATTGTTCGAAACCCCTTCATTATTTATCATTTCTTTTTATGGGTGCATTGTTAAATGGTATCTCTTTGTTTATAATGCCAAAATCATTACAGTGAATGCAAAAATAATTGATAATTGTCCATAATTATTTGAAACCCCTTCATTATTTATCATTTCCTTTTATGGGTGCGCTGTTAAATGGTGTCTCTCTGTTTAAAATACCGAAATCATTACAGTGAATTCGAAAAAAATTGACTATTGTTCATAATTGTTCAAAACCCCTTCATTATTTATCATTACATATATGCATACACACACACACATGTGTGTGTGTGTGTTAAATGGTTAATGGGTGCATTGTTAAATGGCATCTCTCTATTTTTATAATGCTGAAATCATTACAGTGAATGCAAAAAAAAATGATTATTGTTTATAATTATTCGAAACCCCTTCGTTATTTATCATTTCATTTTATGGGTGCACTGTTAAATGGTGTCTCTCTATTTATAATGCCAAAATCATTATAGAGAATGCAAAAAAGATTGATTATTGTTCATAATTATTCGAAACCCCTTTATTATTTATCATTACATATATACATATATACACATATATATGTATATATGTATATATGTATATGTGTGTGTGTGTGTGTTATTGTCAACATATAACAACCTTCTCTCATACACGTGGCACGAACTCCCGCTATCCTTTTGGCCCTAAAAACTAAGGGAAATGAAAAATTTTAATGGCATTTTCATTGTTTGCTCTGTCTTCAATTTGTTAATACTGACTGTAAATAATATTATCCGGCATACCATATATTTCTTCCAATAAATTTCATATGAGAAATACAACAACATCATTCAACCATTTACTCATTTGAGAAATGAATCCGCATCTTAATACTAAATCAACAATATCCACTTTTTAATCACATCACAGTTACATCTTCCACTCATGCATCTCGTGCTTCTAGTTTCTCTCCTTGTTATATAATGTTTCAAGTTCTCTACCTATGTGTGTGTGTGTGTGTGTGTGTGTGTGTGTGTGTGTGTGTGTGTGTGTGTGTATAGACACACACACGACACCACTTTTTTTTGTTGAAAGATGTTCAATGGTGTAATTTTTCACAATGTAATAGAATATCAACAATATCCAATTTTCGATCACATCACAGTTACATACTGAACTCTTGCATGGCAAATTTTGAGTTCTTTGCCTATATGGTTATTGTCTATATTATCATGCATACAGAAATAGAGACACAGTACCATTTTATTTTGTTCAAAGATGTTCAATGATGAGTTACAAAAATAGATTTGTTTTTCATCATTTATCTCAATGGCATTGAGGCTTTCATTTCAATGACTTGTCTCTCTATATATAATTATACGGTAGCATTTTTATTTTGTTGAAAGATGTTCAATGATGGAATTGTTCACTATCTAATAGAATATCAGCAATATCCAATTTTCAATCACATCACAGTTACATATTTTACTCATGCATCTCATGCTTTTAGTTTGTCTCATTGTTATATACAATTTCAAGTTCTGTGCCTATATGGTTATTGTACATATATATGTATACACATACATATATATACACACATATACATACATACATACATACATACATACATACATACATACATATATATATATATATATATATATATATATATATATATATATATATATATATATATATATATATATATATATATATATATATATATATATATATATATATATATATATATATATATGAAGAAACACACAATAGCATAATATGTTCTATAATGATGGTTGTTTCGAGTTCTCTGGCTATATGGTTATTGTTTATATATTTTTTTATATGTATATGGATAATAACCATATAGCCACATAACTTGTTGCAATCAACAACAGTTTCCTTATACAAGGGTGGTCATTCAGATTGGTACACACTGAATAACTAAATTCCTTCTACAGTCAATGTTAAATGTTATAAATCTTTCAATTTAAATTATACTATTTTCAGTAAACCAACATTTCTTTCAATATAGTCACTGTAAATAATATTAACAACCATATTGGATGTCCAATGATGGTTTATGTTTCGTCTTAGCTGCAGTATGCTTTGTATATTGACGATTTCTTTGTATGCGGTTTACAGTTTCATTTCAATTCTCTCTTACAGTTTAATGTTCCTCTATGCTTATTGTCCACACACACACACACACACATATATATGGTTAATATTCATACACACATACACACTCACACATATACATGTGTGTGTGTGTAGAAGAAAACTGAACAATTTGAAGCAATGGAGGTCTGCATATTCAATATGACATGAATGATTGTTTCCCACAAAAATTCAAATTTGAAAATTTCTAGCTACCACAATTGAATGCATTGCACATTCGTGTAGCGTCCTAAAATTGTGACACTTGCAATTTCGACCGCATTTGGGTCTTCACGATGGCGACGCAACACTAAACCTGAATGGAGACCCCGAAACTTGCTCATGGCATCAAAAACTACATTTTTCCAGCACCCTGCCTGATCCCTCCTTGCACCCTGCTGTCCCGGGAGGTGGGACCAGAGCGCCCAGCGCCCTGGTCCTTCAGGACTAGGGCGCCCAGTGCCCTGGTCCCTGGCCCTATTTTGGGCTCAGTCTCCTATGGGGCTTCAGGTCTTTTAGTTTGCAAATTGGAAAATAACATTTCCTAGTCGGCCTAAGGTCGGGAAAATCAGTCTTTTAACCCTAATTGGCAAGTATATAAACTACTTTTCCTCTCTCATTTTGAAAAAAAGACGAAAAAGGCATGGAAACGATACTCAAACATTCAAACATTCAAGCATTCAAGCATTCAAGCATTCCTTCAAGCAATTGATCATTCTAAGTCTCCATTCAAGGCTAAGTGTTGCATTCAAGACAAGGATTCAACCATTGAAGAGGAGATCACATACTACAACATACCACATACAACATACAACAACATCTACACCTTCGCATGTAAGAATACAAACATTCTTACAACAAGGTACTAGTACTTGTTTTACATTACAATCATTTACATTTACAACATTTCTCATTTCTTGGTTAATTCCAAAACCGGGGTTTGACCTAAGGGCAAACCCCTAATCCCTAACCCCCCAGTCATCTTCACTTTTTTGTGTGTAGGTTGCAGGTACGTGGCTGAAATTGAAGATCTGGAATCCTTGTGCAGAGACGAACAGATCCCCCTTCGTTTCGCGGATTTTTCGGAGGACCGTGTGCACGTCGGGCGCCATCGTCCCGTCAACTTTCGCTCAAATTTGCAGGACAGCGCCGTATCAACATTTTACTACTAATTCCAGGTCTACAGCTTCATCCTATATCCCTATCTCTGTTTATAAGCGAATCTTTCTCACTTTTCATGCATTCCTAGCTTAATCATTCTATCTACATTCTTTACAAAAGAGGGTAGCCTTGCTGTCTTAACCCTTGAAACTCATTTAGAATCCAATCTTGCATTGAGTGGGATTGGATCTTGTGGGTTTCAACCCCTCTTTTGAATGTAAAGTCTCCCCTAAGTGAAAACCATCAATCCTAGTAACCTCCCTTCTCTCTCCTTGGAGTTGGAAGAGGGGAGAGCAACTAGGGTTCGATTTTTCCGCTTTACAATTCGTATTATATTATAAGACAAAATTTTCCATGTCACTTTCATTACATTCCAATTCATTGCATATTTCTGAGTTCTACAAATTCCCTTTGCACATTTTATAGGTAACTATTTGTTTGCAATATGTATGTACGTTATACATATGCATATGCATATGTATGTATATGTGCATATGTGCAATTCTATGTACATGTCCATATGTATGTAGGTGGATATGTATATGTATGTACTTATGCATTTGAATATGTATGTATGAATGTGTAAGGATTGCATGCATGTTGTCAAATGTTAAAGACGGTCAAAAAGTTGTTCTGCATTCAATAAAGTATGGTTGATTTTTTGTTACAACATTACGCTAACCTCGATTATTACTTGTTTTTTGCAGGCGTGCTAGAGCATTGAGGGAAGAACCATACTTGTGGAAGATCATCATATCAATGTAAATGTGTTTATTAACACACTTCAATTCTTTGGAGATTATGCCTTTAATGCTTACATTTTATATTAATTTGTGTAGATATCTTAGGTAGTTATGCATTTCTTATTAAATGTGTTTCTTAACACACTTTAATTTGTTTTGTATTTTGTTGTGATTGTTATGGCAGGCAATGATCTAGGAGTCACTATGTCGAAGACAACAAGCATTCCTCTCAGGTAAAGTTGATATGACTTTACTTTGGCAATGATCTAGTAGACAATGCAATTTGTGAATTGTTTATGTTTCAATTTCTGAATTGTTTGTGTTTCAATTTGTTTAATTTTCTCACTTAGTTCATATGTTTCAATCTTCTCTTTGTTGGACCTGTACTTTCGCAATGGTGTAGTAGAAAATGCAATTTATGATTTGTTTATGTTTCAATTTCTGAATTTTTTGTGTTTCAATTTGTTTAAATTCCTCACTTAGTTCATATGTTTCAATCTTCTCTTTGTTGGACCTGTACTTTCACAATGATCAAGTAGACAATGCAATTTCTGATTTGTTTATGTTTCAATTTTTGAATTGTTTGTGTTTCAATTTGTTTAAATTCCTCACTTAGTTCATATGTTTCAATCTTCTCTTTGTTGGACCTGTACTTTCATAATGATCAAGTAGACAATGCAATTTCTGATTTGTTTATGTTTCAATTTTTGAATTGTTTGTGTTTCAATTTGTTTAAATTCCTCACTTAGTTCATATTAATTCAAGAAACACACTTAGTTCATATTGATCAAAAGGAAGTTCCCTATTTGAGAAAAAAATTAGACAAAGAATTGTCTTATAGTGCCTTAAAAGATGTCTTGTTAGATACTGCCAACAAGGAAAACTTGGCAGCTAACAAGATATCTTGTAAGGCAGTAGAAAATAGTTTTTTGTCTGGTGCCTTCTTACAAATAGGCCACTTCCTTTTATCATTTCGATGCAATGACCTAGTAGACATATTAGACACTGCAATTTATATATGATGACTGCAATTTGAATACTTATAATATGATGACTACAATTTGATACTTATAAGTGTTCAAATTTTTCACTATCAAAAGAGGACATATCAGTGGCATCTGAATAATCAAATGCCATTGATATGGCCTTTTTGATAGTGAGCAATTTGAACACTTATGTGGCCTTTTTTGATAGTGAGAAATATATGAGATCAGTTCAACTGATATATTAAGAAATATCACATCACAAAAAACAAACATATGAGATTTACAACAACACCATCAATTCATTGGACTATCCATATGAGATATCTGAAAACAACGGAGTTCTGATCACATTACAAAATATGGCAGTATGTCATTCTATAATCACATCATAGTTATATCGAAACTCAAAATCTACTCTTCGGAGGGCTCACAAATTATAATTCATCAGACTCGATCAATTCTCCATTTGGGTATTAAATGGAGGAGGTGTCACAAATCCAACCCCAACAGACTATGGCCTACTAGTGTCTAGCCCAACAACATTGTTTTCTTCACTGGGAGCAGTTTGTGAGCAACTTTCTATTTGAGAAAGGAATGTCTGGTTTACACCTGAAGTAAGTTGCATGGTGTCTGAGGATCCAGGTGTAGTCCCAACTTGCATAGTATTAATAGTTGCAAAGGCTGGGGACAAGAGGTTCATCATTTCCATGAGAATTGGGTGTCGAATGGGTAGAGGTTCTGCGACTGTGGCCACATCTTTTGTTGTCTTCGCACACTTGGGTGCCTTTTCAACTTTCATCCTTTCCTTATCAAGCTTTGCTTCTGCATCTTTCTTTGCCTTGTCTTTTCTTCAAATGAACTTGTCTTGGGAATCCTACAATTTTTTGGCCTGTTTTTCCACCCTCATAGCCTCCTTTTCTATCCCTTCTGCTTCACATTGTGCCTTCCTCTGTCTCATATGTTCTTTCTTTCGTTCTACCAATTCCTCATCTCTTTTCCTTTCAGCCTCTTTATCTTTTTCCCTTTGAATGTACTCATCAGATGTCAAGATTTGTGACTGGCTACTAAGACGTAGCACTCCTTTCCTACCTCCATGTGAAGATTGATTCATTCTCTACACTGGAATTCTTAAGAATTTGCTGATCTTCCTTCGCACTTGTTGTCCATCCTCTTGTGTGCATGACACAAACTCAGGTTCGTCTTCACTTATGTGAACTTCGTCTTCACAATCAGTACCATCTTGCTGCTCCCAGTTGATTGCATTGGTGAAGTAATGTATCACATCTACTGGATCAAATTCTGGCAGACTTGGCATGGAAATCGTTACATCATCACAGTTGGTTGCTTCTTGGGTCGACTCTGGTATGTCAGCTTGTGTTGGCAAAGACATGCCTGCTGATGTACTTTTGAAACCCTCATTTGGCTGGCTGGTTTGTGGGGGAAGACTTTCTTTGGTAGTTTCTGATGTCAAACCTGTACCCTCAATCGTTTCTTGTGTTCCGTTATGGATCTCTACAAAATCTTGAATGTTTTCCTCATTAAAACTAGCCAAACACACGCAAGCTTCCGCTGCCATTTACTCTGGTTCTTCATCCCTTGAAGCAACATCATGTTATGTTCCAATAGCTGGTTGTATATCAACTGCAACCTCAAATGCCTCACTTGGTCTCATATTATTCTGTAATGCATTTCGGTTAAGTGGCCAAATCCTTGTCCTACGGAAGCCAATGATTATATTAGTCGGTGTCAATGCTTGGAAAAAGGCCTTTCTCGCAAGAGTTGCCAACTCTTCCCTTCCAATTTTAATTTATGGGAACTTTGACATCCATATTCTCCTCTATTGTTTGAAATAATTCTTGAAAGGTGAGAATATAGAGACATCAAGTGGCTGTAGTTTGTGGCTTGTATGTGCCGGAAGGGTTACCAAATCTATACCTATCTGTCTTGCTTCTTCAATTTTCTTGAAGGCTACATGGCTGCCATGACCATCGAAGATCAGTAGGGCCCTCTGTGAGGGTGAAACTCCACCAGGGACTGAACGTGCAAAATGTTCTGACCAATTTAAGAACAACTCCTTTGTCATCCATGCATGTTCTTGGACTGCCATGCATGCTCCTAGCTCGCAATTTGCAATGTAGTTTCAGATATGCCTCTTAGATTTGAACAAATAAAATCCAGGAATGTTGAAACCACATGCACTAACACATGCCAAAATAGTGATCCACTCTCTACTCTTCAAAATTAGGTGTGGTACATACCTCTGGCCCAATTTGGCTATCACTCTCATTCCACAATTCCTCCCAGCTTGCACACCAGTCTCATCACAATTCCAAATCTGACTTCTACAATAGTGATTAAGGTTGTATATTACCTCCAAGTTGTCATAGAAAGAGGCAACAATAGAAGGTCGAAGCATAATAGCCCTATCAGAGTGCACTCCTTTTGTTGCTCTCATCATCAGATCGGAGTGCCTTCATCTAAAACCTACCCACCACGACCTCTCTGACATCCCATTTTTGAATGGATTAGGCCTATTCTCGGTAATTTGGGCAACAGTTGATTGAAGTTGACTGATTTGGAGACTGTGACCAATTTCAGCCATGTCTTTGCACCATTGGACAACTTCATCCTCCTCCTCTACTGATAAAATGGTGTGTGGACCCCTTACAATCGTGGTTGTGGTTCCCATCAGCCATGCCCTCAAAGAGGCAATCGGGATACCATACTTGATTGATGTGTCTTTAAGAGACATGTGTCTGTCTTCTATGCATGTTATTGCCTCTTTCATGTTAGATATGTTCCATTTTGGTTTGGGAGCCTTTGAGGCCACCTGTACTTGTGGTGTTTCTGGAATAGGATTACAATCTACAGTAGGATGGTCATGTACAACAGTAGTTTCCACATCAGTTGCATTGTTAGGTGAATGGTCATCTACAACAGGAGTCACTGGGTCTTCATTTTGGACAAAACTATCTTCATCAAGGAAGTGTAGCCCACGAGTGACTCTAACTGTTCAACGTCTAACAACCCTGTTTCCCTTTCTACCGCATGTCGTTATGTTCAATGAACCTGCAACAATAAGGTACCCATGATAAAATGCTACCGTGTGTGCTTGTATAAATATATAGAGAGAGACAGATCATTGAAATGAAACCCTTAATGCCATTGAGATAAATGATGAAAAACAAATCTATTTATGTAACTCATCATTGAACATCTTTGAACAAAATAAAATGGTATTGTGTCTCTATTTTTGTATGCATGATAATATAGACAATAACCATATAGGCAAAGAACTCAAAATTCGGCATGCAGGAGTTCAGTATGTAACCTGTGATGTGATTGAAAAATTGGATATTGTTGAAATTCTATTAGATAGTGAACACTTACATCATTGAACATCTTTCAACAAAATAAAAATGCTACCGTATAAATATATATATATAGAGACAGATCATTGAAATGAAACCCTCAATGCCATTGAGATAAATGATGAAAAAAAAATCTATTTATGTAACTCATCATTGAACATCTTTGAACAAAATAAAATGGTATTGTGTCTTTATTTCTGTATGCATGATAATATAGACAATAACCATATAGGCAGAGAACTCAAAATTCGCCATGCAGAAGTTCAGTATGTAACTGTGATGTGATTGAAAATTGGATATTGTTGATATTCTATTAGATAGTGAACAATTACATCATTGAACATCTTTCAACAAAAACAAAATGCTACCATATAAATATATATACAGAGACAAATCATTGAAATGAAACCCTCAATGCCATTAAGATAAATGATTAAAAACAAATCTATTTTTGTAACTCATCATTGAACATCTTTGAACAAAATAAAATGGTATTGTGTCTCTATTTTTGTATGCATGATAATATAGACAATAACCATATAGCCAGAGAACTCAAAAAAGCCATGCAGGAGTTCAATATGTAACTGTGATGTATATATATATACACACAGAGATAGGTACAAAACTTGAAACATTATATAAGAAGGAGAGAAACTAGAAGCACGAGATGCATGCGTGGAAGATGTAACTATGATGTGATTAAAAAGTGGATATTGTTGATATAGTAGGAAGATGCAGATTCATTTCTTGAATGAGTAAATAGTTGAATGATGTTGTTGTATTTCTCATATGAAATTTATTGGAAGTACTATATGGTATGCCTGATAATATTATTCACAGCGAGTATATTAACAAATTGAAGGTAGAGAAAACATGAAAATGCCACAAAAAATCCTCATTTCCCTAAGTTTTTAGGGGAAAAAAGATTGTGGGAGTTCGTGCAACATGGGCCCATAACGTGTCCACGAGAAGGTTGTTATGGGTGTTCAACATATTTTTTGACCACCCATTTTAAACTTTATAATAAAAGTTGTCTGGCCTGATGTATATATATGTGTGTGTAAATATATATAACCATATAGCCAGCATATAATCACTGTAAGTAATAGTATCAGGCATACACATTATTGTAATGATAAATAATGAAAGGGTTTTGAACAATTAGGATCAATAATCAATTTTTTTCACATTTAGTGTAATGATTTCGGAATTATAAATAGAGATGCACCATTTAACAGCGCACCCATAAAATGAAATGATAAATAATGAAGGGGTTTCGAAGAAAATGAAGAGATATTCAATTGTTTTGCCATCCTCTATGAGGATTTTGGCATTATTAAATTGTAAGAGAGTATTGAAATAAAATTGTAACCCGCATACAAAGAAATCATCATTGGACATCCAGTGACTATATTGAAAGAAATGTTGGTTTATTGAAAACAATATAATTTGAATTGAAAGATTTATAGCATTTAACGTTGATTGCACAGAGGCAATTTAGTTATTTTGTGTACCAACCTGAATGTGCGCCCTCGAGTGTATATAATATAATTTTTTGTAGTGAAAGTGACACAAAATTTTTCATCTTATAATATAATTTGAATGTGCAATGCATTCGATTGTGGTAGCTAGCTATTTTCAAATTTGAATTTTTGTGGGAAACACTTGGTCATGTCATATTAAATATGCAGTCCTCCATTGCTTTGAATGAAACTTGGTTTTTTTAATTCAATTTTATGTAAATTCTAGGATATTGGGGAGCCTTACACCAGTTGTTAATGCAGGTACCAAAGCTGTGAAGTGATATTTGGAAGAATGTACACTTAGTGTCTAAGAAGTCTAAAATTGATTGTTTTTATGTCATGTAATGCACCAATAGTTGTGCATATGTAATTGTAATTGGAGTACTTTTTTACTTTTAAGCCACTTGCATAAAGTGGCAAATGTATTTGTGCAAGATGTTCTATATTACTATTTCAGTCATGTCCTTAGCACTAGATTGGGAATAGTTTGTTTTAAATATCTAACAACATAATCAAGGTTGGTCCACAAAGGTACTATAGAAGAAACTTTTTATCAAAGTCCAATACCATGTCATTTGATTTTTTTATTTTTTATTTTATAAATTATGTTAAATTATTCACTTTTATGTTAATTAAAGGCAATGGTTTATGTAACTATTTATAAAATTAAAGATAATTAGAAAGCATATGATGGTGTGATTGCTAGTGAAATTATATTAAATTTAGAGAATATGTAGATCACTATCTTTCAATTATAAAAATTTTAAGAAAAAGCCATTTCATTGGAATACATTAAGAGGTACATAATGTCATTTAATTATATTTATTTTATCTTAACATAATGTCATTTAATTATATTTATTTTAGATCAAATATGTGCCATTGACATAGAATTAGTATTTTAGGGAAGAGAAAAAATTTAATGTGATCATGGATTCATATTCAGATTTCTTAAAAGAACAGTTGAAAGAGAGAAATAGACAATGCTCATAATTGAACACTAAAACAAAACGAGTTATATATTCAGAGATGCCATGACACCCTTATAGTACTATCGAAATCTGATACATAAAACTCTCACACAGTCCAATTCTCATATTGTAAGCGCTGCCAATGTCAATGCTTTTAACGTTGCCGCCATTAGCAGCATCAGGCTGTGTTTTGGGAGTGTTCACAGTCAAAACCCCGTTCTCCAGCTTTGCAAAAATGCCGTCCACATTCACATTTTTAGGCAGACAGAATTGCCTCATAAACTGCCTGCTCGACCGCTCAACACGATGCCACTGATCCGTCCTTTCATCTTGTTCTCTGTGCCTCTCATCGCTTATTCGCAGAGTATTCTTCTCCACTAAATCGATTTTCAGATCCTCTTTCCTTAGTCCTGCAATCACCAAAACAAAATTTAAATCTTTAAGACACCGCTGTAATTGAAATAATAAACCCTGGAAAGAGGGGAAAAGGGATTAAGAATTTACCCGGCAAATCGGCGGTGAAGATATGAGCTTCAGGGGTTTCCTTCCAGTCAACCCTTGTGTTGGCCACGGCCATGGCATCCCTTGAAAATGAAGAGGCCGATGTGGGCACACTGAAATCCATGGCATCCCACACGCGAGAAATTGGAAGCCATGGATCGAATAGGCTGTTCTCCCATGGATCCCATGCGCTGATGCCCCTTCTAAAAAATGGAGTCAAAGCCATACTTTTCACAATTAAAGATGCAATGAAGTCGAAAAATACAGAGCTTGCAGATGAATAGAATGCTGCTGATTATTTTGATGATGATCCAGGAGAAAGATTGGTTTCAATTTATACATGAGATGAGAGGATTCGAGATAAAAGGAGATTTTGGGCGAAGATTTAAGACTGCTCTGAACTGTTCTCAATAGTTCTAGTAAGTTACAGAGGGAATAAGTTTGTTACGGTGCCTCCCAATAGAGGATTTTATGTTATCTCGAAAATGCGTTCCTAAATTGTGGGTTACCTTAAAATGTCTTTTTAAAGTATTAGAAAATAGAAAAATGGGGAAAGTTGGAAAACTAACAGAAATGCAAAAATTATTTATATTTAAAATTATACAAAATAAAAAATTAATATTCTTAAGAATTATAAGAAATATATATAACTTGTGTAATGTTAACTCACCCTTTTCGTACTTTACCTCTCCATACGTATACATATCCTTACACTCTTATCCCCTACCTTATTCTCATGTGTTCACATCTATGCATTCTTCATAGATGTACATTTATGTCATTTGCCTATGCACTTCATTTATTAGCCACCTAGATCTAATTGTTCATATACCTTGAGATATATAAACATAGGCTTAACTCCCTAAAGAGTCACAAACTTTTATTATCTCTTTCCAATTTAATTTTTTTTTTTTTCTTGATTTGCCCCATTCATCTTCCCACCCCAAGCCAACAAAACGCACATTTTGTGAAATTTGGTGTCATGTGCTAGAATTCAAAGATATTCAATATATTTATTCCACTTATCCAAAGATCATTTAAAATCTTCTTATTCTAGAGCAGTAAATAAGTAATCAATAGTGGCACACTTAGATTTAGTACATTGAAAAGAGTATTGAATTTGGATACATCATCCTAGAATGTTTGATTCTTGTCTTCTAATTTTGTACACATGACCTCAAAAAACTTACCTCCTTAAAATACAATGAAATTCCTTTCTGGTTATTCTTATATAATATCAACCTTGTAAATATTGAAAAAAGGCAAAGAACATAGAGGCACACCAAGTAAATAAAATATTACAATTTCACTTTTTGTAAGAACAAATCTGAACTTAGACCTAACAAATCTATCGCCATTATCTTGTCTTGAACTATCGAACTTGCCCTTTGACATAGTACAATCCAATATAGAATCCAAAGTGAATACCAATATCATCCAATTTTAGACTCAAAAGCTCATTTAGAATTTTGTGACATTCTAGATTTGCCCATATTCTTTATTCATAGAGATAAATACTATCCTAAATTTCTTAACATGGAAAATACACTTGTCTAAGTTATCAACCACCAATTATCGTTAATTAATCTTATCTTATTTCTAATTTTTTATATGATTTGTATTTGATTAGCTAAGGTTCACCCTAACAACACTCTTATTTCATTTTGGTGAACTTGATCAATCCTCCACAACCTAGTTTTCTTCAAATGTCTTATTTTTATCATGAACAACAATAAATATTTGTTATGAAATCTCATTTTTAAATATGAAGATTTGTAATATTTTCTTAATTGATTACTTTTAAACTATTTTATCTTTTTCCATTAGGGTTTTTGAGATTTATTGGGTAATCTCTTTTATCCCCCATCAAACAACACATCAGGGTTTCACTTTCAAATAGGATATATCACTAACATTTCTAATTTTACAATTTGAAAGTACTCTTTGAAGCTTTATTGTTCATCCTTTGTTTATGTCATTAGTCACTCAATTTATTAATCTTACACCAAGAAGGATTAATCATGTATTCCCTAACAAGATCCAAACCAATGACGATGAGACGTTTTCTAATGCACATAATGAGAATAGTAAAGAGTATAAACTAAGGCCCTCTTTTAAATAAACAATATTTTATACTTGGACTTACTAGTTTGGCTAATATAAAAATTCTATACAAAGTAGCTAATATGATTCACAATATGTTCATTAACAAGACACATATTAGAGATCTTACAAGTTATTGGTGCTAAAATTGCTTCACCTATTTTGAGTAGTGCATCTACTTATATGCACACTTCCAAATATTGCAAGACCATCCTTTACCATTAACACTTCCACCACCACTAGTTTCTTTTCATTTAGTACTTAGCTTTTCTCCACTTTATCGAGCCCCAATATAGCTTACCTATAATCCATACCATTCTTGGGACTTAAATAAGCCAAATGATGTACCACACCTTCATGTCTTTTCTTCATACCACTATTGTACCTACCACTACCCCACTTACCCAAGTGATTTCCATATTTGATATCTCAATACCCTTAGGAACCTTGAATATGTTATTCATTTATCCTAATTTACTAACTCATTCAACAAAATACTTCTTAAAACATACCCATACAAACCATGTTAGTATCTAAGCCCCATATACTACTCTCTCTTCTACCACCCTAGATGCACTACTTCACAAGATAAATCAAGTAGAAAAAAAAGTGGATATAAGACAAAATGGGCATGATAGTAATAAATTTTGACATTGGGACTTATTCACTACCTAAAAAATTTGTGATGTGCCTCAATTTGAAATGTATGATGAAAAAGGTGATACAAACACGTATTCGAGATCATATTTAGTATCATGTGTAGATAGTACTTATGAGGATGAGTTGTTAACATAGCTATTTTTATGCTTACTAAAAAATATTTTATTTATGTTGGGATTAGCGTGTCTCAACTTTTTCAATTCTAATATTGGCTTTTTTGATTTATTATTATTTATTCCTAGGTTTATAATTTATATTCTTATTCTATGATGTTAATTTGTGGATTCACCTTGGCAAGTTAGCATCCTATATGGAAGGTGACTAAGATGTCATGCATCCTAAATTGGAGGAGATAGGTGTTCCACTTTGTAGACCCCACCATAAACTAATCTTATGGCATGTTTATGTAGATAAGATGTTTTACCTAACTAGTTCACCTAGTAGGTCATATTCACATGTTAAGTTTACTTAGGTCCTATGAATATTTTTGGAATTTTTAGAACTTATATTATCATTTATCATTTACTTATTGTGTCCTAGGTCATTTATGTATGTTTTCTCTTGTCATAGGATTTTAAGACATTTTTCATTCAACCTTGTCTAATATTATCTCTCACTTTGCCTATATAAGAACCTGGGCCGACTGTACATTATTGCGCATCCATACCAAATCAAGATATTCTCTTGCCATACTCTCTTGTGAAAATATGTTTGTTGTCTTGCAAGTGCTTCTAGGATGTGTGAGCTCGCTATTAGCTCCTACATGTTATCGGCGCTTCAAATCTACAAATACCCTCTTAGATCTGAGGGTGGTTTGGGCATGAGATTTTTTTAGAAGCATTTTTCCATCAAATAGATTTAACCATTGAACCTAGAAGGCCCAAAAAACTCTATTTTCATGAATAACACTTTAATTTTGGGTGACAAAGAATTGAGACTTTTTTTTTTATGGTTTTGGCAATGGTTGCAAAAAAAAGTCTATAGAATCTATATGGCCACATGTATCCATATGATCTTACAATGTTGTACAACCTATAGACATCAGTAGCATATGAGTTTGAGAAATCTAGTACATTAATAGAAAACTCTACTCTTGCATTGGTTGAATATAAGCCCTACATTAATAATATGATTTTTAGTTTTTAATTTTAAAAAATATTTTTTTTTGTACATTTAACATTCATAATTGGTTGACCCTTAGTTACACACAACTCTTCCACCACTACTCATCCCTAGTTGATGGCACCACCTCCATGGGAAACAACCCTATAGTCTAGACCCTTGGTCAACTCAATGATTGGGCACTAATTTCTAAGGGGCTCACTTTTTTTCCTTTGAAGCCCTAATTGGGTAGATTTTTTCAAAATTTTATATCTTTTGGCTCAAATACTATATTTTTGTACAAACGGTATATAATTGGAAAGCTAGTTTAACAATTTTATAGCAGTATGTCTCATTATCTAATTTTGTTGCTAGTGTATTGCATTTCTATCTAAAGTTAGATATCTAATTTAGACTTTTGAGCTCATAATATTTTATCTATTTATTAAATTAAATTTATAATTCTTGTAGACTTATAAAGTTAATTTAAGGATCTCTTTTGATATATTCATGCACTTTTTCTAGGTTCATCCCTACGCACATTTATTTATATTTTACAAATATCTCATAATGGCTTTTTATGTGGACATATTGGCACTAAGAGAAGTTCTATCTTTTGGGCAGGCTTCATTTTTAGTATTTGAATCATATTTGGGAGTTTATAATTATTTTTGACGCTTTCTATATTTCTAGATTTGTAAATCTTATCATTTGAGGAGTGAATCATGTATAAAAGTTATAAATGCACATATTATAGTCAATTCCATGCATGTGCCAATAGGTTTGGCATGCCAATCCTAAGATTTGGTCATGTCAAACCTATTTGGCATTAGCCAAGTGGGAATTCACTTTTGAAGGTACATTTTCATTTGGCGAGCGCCAAATTTGGTGCTAGCCAAATAGCATTATCAATTCGTCTTTCTGTTTCAATCTGTATTTTTTCTTTGTTATACTTTATGTTATATTGGTAGGATTTTTTAGAGTGGTTTCATATATCTAGGAGTTATAATGTAGATTATAGTTTTTATACTTGATCATTTAAAATTTTAGACAGTCAAATTTTACTAATCAGTATGCTCCTATCAGAATTAAATTTCAGATAGTCAAATATTAGTAATCAATATGGTCCTATCAACATTCTCTCACTCTCTCTATGCCACTATCTTTATCTTCCCCAAAATATAGACCTATAGATCTCTCTCTATCACTCTTCATCTATCCCATTTCTACATCTCTATCTCACTCTCTCCTCTCTCCCCCAAGATCTAACAATACCTCTTTACCTCTCTTTCCTACCCTTCACTCTCTACTATATGTTTCCTCTCTTTACACAACTCCCCTTCACTCCCTCACTACCTCTACCTCTCCCCATCCCTAGGTCTCTCATTCCCTCTATATTTACCTCTCTACCTCTCCCTCCATGTATCATTACCCACCTCTCTCTCCCCCTCTATCTTTCCCCTAGGTCTCTTGCCCCTCTCTTCCCAGGCTCTAGGTCTCTCATTTTTATATCTCTACCCTCTCTAGTTCTTTACCTCCATTTGCATCTCTTTCTCTATCTCCTTACCCCTCTTTCTCTCTCTCTCCCTCACCTCTCTAAATCTCCCATATTTTGGTCTCTCCCATACTCTCTCCTTCTCTATGTTGCCTTCTTACCCCAATCTCTATCCTTGTCTCCCTCCCTCTCTCCTTCTAGAGATAGAGAAATCAAGTGAGATAGAGAGAGGGAGGAAGATAAGGGTTCAGAGAAAGAGAGGGAGAGACCATAGAGAGAGATAATTTGAGAGAGAGAGACAGAGACAGAGAGAGGGAGGGGAGTAAAAAAGGTAGGCTTGAGGGAGAGAATGTTGAGAGAGAGTGAGAGAGAGAGAGAGGGAGTGAGAAAGGTATGATTTGAAAGAGAGAGAGAGAGAGAGAGAGAGAGAGAGAGAGAGAGAGAGAGAGAGAGAGAGAGAGAGAGAGAGAGAGAGAGAGAGAGAGAATGTTGATAGGATCTTGTTGATTACTAAAAATTGACCAAGTCTGAAATTTATATAATATTCTAAGAAATAGAATCTACATTATAACTCCTAGAGATTTGAAACCATGCTGAAACAACCTACCAATATATACATAACATATAACTTAAAGTATAAGAAAGAAAAAAGACATACTTAAATGTTCTATTTTATGTATATATTGCATAGACATTTATAAAGAGAGGAAGGGAGAGAGAGAGAGAGAGAGAGAGAGAGAGAGAGAGAGAGAGAGAGAGAGAGAGAGAGAGAGAGATGGAGACTTGTTAATGCAATACATTTAGAGCTTGCCAAACTCAAAAAAATATATTTTTTGAATTTGACAAGTGTCAAAGTGTCTATCTATGAAAACACCAAGCCTTTGACTTGAATTTTCCTTGGGAATCTAACTCAAAGGCTTGGAAAGCCAATTCGGGCTTGAAATGTGTTTTTTTCAAAAAAAGAGAAAAAATCTCACATTTTTGGTTGTGCTATCTATTAATTTTGTACATGTTTTAATGCAAACACAAACAAACACCATGATGACATTGAGCTTTCTCTTAGCTACCCAACCATATAATTTTTTCACATTTTGATCAAGTCAAGGTTTTCATCTTAAATTTCTTTTCTTAGTGTGTCCATTTTTTGTCAATAGCCAACATGTTGTATTTTGGGCATTGAGTTTACTCATTCATAAAGTTTTGAAACAAATTATATTTTTAGAAACTAGACTTCATTCTTGAAATCAATTATTTTTCACAAATTTTAGAGGGGAGCATACTCAAATTTCTATATTTTGGGATTTGTCCACTTCGAAAATTAGTTAAAATATATATTGATGCTCTACAAAAAGGAGATTGTTAGGGTGACAAAAACACAAACAACAAGCGTTAGTGTTAGCAAATCAGAATTTAAACAATAGCCTAATCAAGCATATCAAGAGAGATATTAAGCATGAAATAGAAAGCATACAAACATAGAATAGATAAACTATACTCCTCCAAATGCTAATCAAGATGCTCATAGTTGCTCCTCCCTTGTTCCTCTCCTCTCCAAGTTCCCAAATGAGTGTAGCTCTTAGTAGCTTTTTGCACTATTTTTGGATGTCTTATGGAGATTCAAGATTATGAACTAAAAAGCTCATGAAATGCAAACATGAACAAACTAGAAATGAGATTATTGTCTAATCTAGTGTTGATTTTAGTCCAAAAGAGTAAATGTAAATGCTTATGCTAAATGCTTTCTAAAATTCACTATAGGTTAAATGCATACAAGTTTTCAGGATCTGGATATTGAAGAAATGGGCTCTATTTATAGGAAAAATGGAGCAATAAATGGTTGAGATTGAGTAATCTCAACAAGGGTCAAGATTGAATGATATTCAATCCATGTGAGGGCTTTCAACCCAATCCTAGGATGACAAGTGTCAATATGAGATAGGTTGAGAGGAGAGGGAATAAGGATTAAATGCTTGACATGACCTGAGAGTTAACTTGGGAGTTAAGGTCAAGGTTGGGTTGAGTGAATAAATTCTTTATTCAAAGAATAAAGCTTTTATCCAATGGATAAACTCTTGTGCAAAGGTTAAAGGGATAACCATGGTCAAAGCAATAAATGCTTGAGGAGACACATGAGTCACATGAGGGTTGAGTTAGGGGTTAACCATAAATGGTCATGTAAGAGCCATAAGTGGTTTGGAAGACTTTAGAGGTTAATTTGTTGAACACACAAAGCATTTAATGCTTTTCAAAGACTTTGAAGTCTTTGAGAAGTGACTCCATGTTGCTTAGGAATGTGACAATAATTAGGGGATGGATTAGGTTAATTAGGAAGGGGTTTTAGGAGTGCAAGTGGATTTGGTGGGTGAGGGAAAATAGAATTTTAATTAAAATAAAATTAATTTATTTTAAGTTGTGGTTGCAACTTGCATTTGTAGGAAAATGCAAGTGGGGGGTGAATGATTTAAATAAATATTTTATTTAATCTATTTAAAAGAGGAAAGGGGGATTTAAATGAAATAAATAAGATTTTTTCATTTAATTGATTGTGAATTTGGTTTAATGAATTAATTTAAAATAAATTGAATAATTTATTTAATTAATAGAAGAATATTTTGAAGATGAGTTAATTAAATATTAATTTAATTAATTGATGGCTAGTGGATTTTTAATCAAATAAATAGCAAATATTCATTTAATTAAAATGGACAGATTTATGTGACTACATATATATTCATTGAAAAATTAGTTGAATTTTTTTGGCATAAACTACATGGAGTTGCCTAACTTCTTACTGGAGCAATTATTAAAATTGCAAAGAAATTTTAACATTTTAGGGGGAGCACACCAAGTGTTGTGTAATGTTTTTTTCTAAAAAAAAGGACCACTTTGTGCGCTCCACCTTTTTGAAACCTTTAATCTCCACCGTTTTAAAAACAAATTAGTAGTTTAGAAAGTAAACTTAGAGCACTATAACTCTTGTTCTTGTTTCATCTTTGCAGTTTTAGTGTAACTTCATTTTCTCGTTGAAGTTTAGACTTTGCCGATTTCAGAAAAAAATGAAAAAAAAAATGAAGAAGAAGAAAGTAGCATCTTAAGACTTCTTCGTGCCCCCTTATCTTGGTGTACTTACCCATTTGTGACACTTCAACACAAAATATATTGCACTAAAAAACACCAATTCACTTGAAACTCGTATCATTGAATCCTTCTACCTTTATAAACATGTTCCCAAATTTGCACGAGCATATCAATCACTAGCTCAGAAGAATGCAGAGCATTCTATATGGTTTTTATGTTGTTACTATTTCAACTACTATGTTATGTTTGTAATATCTATATTTAGCTCTATCTTATATTTTTTGTTGTCTTGTGGCTATGTTATCTCAATTAATAGTCTAGTGGTCGTCTTCTTATTGTAACTTTATTCATTTTTCAAGAAAAAAAATGTTAATATAGGGTAAACGCACAAAGTTGGGTCCCAATCCCGCGGAAGTCCGCGAGTTGGGAAATGAACCCGCTAGAAATGGGTGCCCCAATTGTTTAGCTTCGGGTGCCCAATTGTTTAGCTTTGGGTGCCTGAGCCATAAAGAAACGGGCACCCGTTTATTTCAAATCGGGGGCCCGATTTGAAAAAAAACGGCCACCCATTTTTAAAATGTATTTAATTTTTCTTTTTAACCATTTTCTATCATTTTTACTGTTTGAAAAATGGGTAGGCGTTTCTGACGAGCACGGGTACCCATTTTTTTCAACCCACCTGACCCCCTAGACCATTTTTACCTCCTTCCAGGTATTTAGTTTTATTTTTTATATTCTATTTTATTTATGTTTATTGTTTTTCATAAAAAAATGTTAATGTATTGTTATTTTTTTATTTTTATGTTTTAAAGTTCGAAAATCATCTTTTATTTTATTTTATTTCATGTTTAAAATAGTTTTTAGTTTTCAAATATTGCAAAAAACATGAATAGTAAAAATCGTAGGAAAAAAATAAAAAACAAAAACGTAAACGAACAATAAACATTAGACATAAAAAACAGACAATAAACCCTAAATAGAAAAACGAACACTAAACCTTAAATAGAAAAAAACAAACAAGTCCCAGGAGAAATTTGACTATCTTGGTTGATTAACCCTAAACCCTGAACCCTAAATTATAATCTTTAATTAAAACCCTAAACATTTATGTTGTCAACCACCTTAAGCATTCGTAATGGTGGCTATATTTAGTGTCAGAAATTTTAACGTTTTCATGTCCTAAGCAATTGAGTTGGACACCATGGATTAATGTTCCTTTTATAATTGCTTCACATCAAAAAACCCATCCTTATCCTTCTGCCCCACACCAAGATTGGTCACCCAATCAACCTCTATTGTTGGCCCACCATGGCACCTAAAATTCAGCCAAGCATCCACCCAAGCCATCTCTTCCTCTTTACTTCCTAATCATCTTAATATGAACGCTACCAAGTTCGACCAAAGAGACCTCTCCACTACATCCCATATTGTACTAACTACTCTTTCCTTATCCTTGAAAACTCACAGGTTCCTTTCTAGCTAGATAGGCCAAATGATGATGATAGGAGTTTAATTCCAAATGAACCACAAGATAGGACTAGACATATTAAATTTCAAATAGTCCAAAATATTAGGGAGATTGTGTGGCATCGTCCATTCAATCCCCCATCTTTGCAAAAATGAATTCCATATTATTTTTGCAAATTCACATTGCACAAAAGGATGATCATAATCTCACCAATTTCCTTACATAAAACACACTTGAAAGAACCCCAATGCCCCATAAGTTGTAGTAAGTATTATTGGCCATTACATTTAATTTTCAAACTAAAAATTGTGAGATATGCATTATAAGTGTTGTAGACAAGGTTGACATGGAAATATCCATAACTAAAATGGTTTTATTATTTTCATTAATAACAAAAGGAAAAATATGCTGAGCTAGATGCATACCAAACTATTCAATTGAATTGGATTTTCAAATTTTGAAGTGATTAATTTGTCCTATCAACCCCATTAGATTTGATATGTTTGAGTAAATTCAAATCGCAATACCTAATTATAGGCTTGTCAATTACCCTCATCACTTAGTAGTTTTCTTTTATATCTAATTAGATTCTTGGAAAAGAATTAGTTTTAATCATTTAAGTATGCATTCATTAGTTTTAATTATTATTAATTTATTATATATAAAACAACATTAATAATATACATAATAATAATATATTTCTAATAATAATATTAATTAAATATTTACAGATTATATTATATACTATTTTTTATTAATGATCTAATATTTAGATTAATAATTGCGACCAAATAATCAATAGAGAAACCATTTTACAAAAGAATCATAGTTATCCCAAATAATCTAATTTAGATGAGTTATGTATTCTAATATATGACAAATTTTCTTGGATAGGTTTCATTATATAAACCCCACTAAATTACTTAAAAATTTACACATCTATATAAATTTATTTTGCCAAGTATATATTAAATTAAAAAATTGATTATATATTTATATGTGTATATATCATTTTACATTTAGAATGAATTGATTCTAAATTTTTTATGATAATTGCTTGTATTTCATTACAAAATGTTTATTCTAATTGATATAATTGATTTACATAATTAAAATATATTTTGAAAATTATTTAATATGTAAATAAAATTTGATCTTAAGTAAATAAATTATTTAATATGATATAATAAATTTCCTCTTAAGTATCACCATCGAAGGGTATGTGATCTTCATCTAGTACAAATGGAATGAAACAATCTACAATAGGATCCTCTAGGAATGGAGAGATATGAGGGTCTCCATGGATCTCCTAAAGTCTATTCCAAAGTGTGTGGGGGAAATCAATATCCAATGCAATACACATAGAATCATGATCTTGATAAGTTAGATCAAATCACTCCTACATGGTCAATGATGTTACACCAAGATTATATAATTTCTAGTGTTTCTAGTTTAGGTATGACTCCATACATAAAAGGAAAATGATTACACCACCTTAAAACTTATCAAGATACCATTTTACAAAAGAATCATAGTTATCCCTTTCTAATTTTACCACAAAAGGATGAATAGAGAAACCTATGATACCTCCTCAAATAAAACCTTAAAAGATCAATAAAATCAATACATATAAAACATATCAAACAAATTCATCTCCTGTAAGATGGTCATTTTCAAGTGCCAAGATGTCCAAGTAAATGACTAGAATGTGAAATCACAAAAAATGGTCATTTATTCAAGCTTCAACTTAGTGTAGTACTACTAGTTGCGATCACTAAATCATCCAATGATTCTAGAAAAGAACACAACAAAGTAGTACATCTATTGACAAGTTCATAGATATAACTTATGACTTTAACTTATGATTGTTTTTATGATTTTGATGGAACTTATAAGTTAATTCATCTTTAGATGTTAAAAAGTATTGTTTGAGTTGCATGGGCATTATGATGTTTTATTTTGTAGAATTCTTCTTATACTTTGATTTAAGTGGATAATATTTCTTAAATGATGCTTATTATTACCCACCTATTAATAATATTATAGATCTATATGTGAATTTCCTTTTTTTATATTTAGGTTGCTAAATTGTATTTAATAATAAGTTTTTTCGGAAGGTGAAATGTAAATTAAATAGTTTGTAATTGTAAATTTTCATGTTCAATGTAATTGTAATTGTAAATTTTCAAGTTTGTAAATTTTCATGTTTGTAATTGTAATTGTAAATTTTCATGTTTGTAATTGTAATTGTAAATTTTCATGTTTGTATAAATATGTAGATTATTTTCACATGATGGATGAGTTTGAATAGATGAGCTATTAGGTCTAGTACCACCTCCACCTCCACCTCCACCTCCACCTTCACCTCCACCCGATCAATTGAGAAAAACAATTAGGATAAATATTGATGCTTTGATTAGAGATATTCATACTATTAGGCGCGAGCCTCATCCACCTTGTCAGTTGATATGCCTTGCAGATAGTATGCAAGGCATTGTACAGTCTGTACAGGCATTAAATAGCGAGCTAGATAGCTATTGTAGTTGGCGTGAGGGATTGCATGCATTTTACGCTGATGGCCTCACATACAAACAAGTTAA